>NC_034174.2:37464486-37699486 GCF_002021735.2 Oncorhynchus kisutch
AACATTTCCTCAACTACATATCCAGCTACCAGCTTGTTCAGCTCTCCCTGGGTTACAGCTTGTTCTCCTGAATGATTCAAAATGAAGCCTGGGATGAGGTAGGCCTATAGTCATCTTCAGAAGCAGTGGTCAGCTCTCCCTGAGTTAGAGCCTGTTCTCCTGAATGATTCAAAATTAAGCCTGGGATGAGGTAGGCCTACAGTCATCTTCAGAAGCAGTGGTCAGGTCTCGGGGGTCTTTCGCTATGAGTTTCGTGCCGGCGTGTGGCCTTTGTAGGTGATTCAAGAGAATGGAAGTCGTGTTTCTAGCAGTGGAGAGGTGTTTCTCGCCTGGGTACAGTTTACATTTTACAGTTATATTCTTGTCATTTTGTCCTACCAAATGTAAGTAATGGGAGTACATCTACACTGAGAAAGTTGATATTTTAGAAGCTGCGTGTAAACATTTTTAGTGTGTAAACAGAACATGGGGTTGGGGGGGATTTTGTTTTATATTGCACCAACAGAGGAAATAATCAAATATTTATTTGGATCAATAACTATTATAGGAAGGGAATGATAGCAAAAGTAACAACCTGTGTCTTTAATCAGTAACTAATACTATTACTTAAATTGAAAACAGTAACTACGTTATAACACTCGCTACCGCAAAAAATTATATTACTGTAACGCGTTACCCCCAACCCTGCATATGACTGCCACCTTTGTGGCGAGGGATGTAAAAGGAAACCGTTTCTGTCAAAGCAAAGATAAACTTTGTAAATCAGGTAATTGGGTATGACTGAGTTGCGTGAAGGCACATGAATGAACGGCCAACGCTCTCTGTAACAGATGAAGCTTCCCATTGTTTTCCCCAGCCAGACCAACTGTGTTAATGTAAGCCTGGTTATAGAACCACACCCTCCTCTCTTACAGAGCATTCGGAAAAGTATTCAAACCCCTTGCCCTTTTCCACTTTGTTACGTTACAGCCTTATTCTAAAATAGATTCAATTGTTGTTTTTCCTCAAATCAACACACAAAAATACCCAATGACAAAGCAAAAACAGATTTAGACATTTTTGTTTGTGTATAAAAAAAAATACATTTACATAAATATTCAGACCGTTTACCCAGTACTTTGTCAAATCACCTTTGGCAGCCTCGAGTCTTCTTGGGTATGAAGCTACAAGCTTGGCACACCTGTATTTGGAGACTTTCTCCCATTCTTTTTGCATTCAGGCAAAAGAGTTCAATCTTGGTTTCATCAGTCCAGAAAATCTTGTTGTTTCTTATGGTCAGAGTCCTTTAGGTGCCTTTTGGCAAACATCAAGTAGGCTGTCATGTGCCTTTTGCTGAGAGGTGGCTGCCATCTGGCCACTCTACCATAAAGGCCTGATTTGGTGGAGTGCTGCAGAGAGACTTGTCCTTCTGAAAGGTTCTCCGATCTCCACAGAGGAACTCTGGAGCTCTGTCAGAGTTACCATTGGGTTCTTGGTCACCTCCCTGACTAAGGCCCTTCTCCACTAACTGCTCAGTTTGGCTGGCCGGCCAGCCAGCTCTAGGAAGAGTCTTGGTGGTTCCAAACTTCTTCCATTTAAGAATGATGGAGGCCACTGTGCTTGGGGGACCTTCAATGCTGCAGAAATGTTTTGGTACCCTTCCCCAGATCTGTGCCTCGACACAATCCTGTCTCGGAGCTCTACGGAAATTCCTTTAACCTCATGGCTTGGTTTTTACACTGACATGCACTGTCAACTGTGGGACCTTATAGACAGGTTTGTGCCTTTCCAAATCATGTCTAAATCAATTAAATTTACAACAGGTGGACTCCTATCAAGTTGTGGAAAACATCAAGGATCAATGGAAACAGGATTCACCAGAGCTAAATTTTTGGGTCTTATAGCAAAGGGTCTGAATACTTATGTAAATAATGTTTAACATTTGCAAAAAATTCTAAAAAACAGTTTTTGCTTTGTCATTATGGGGTTTTATATGTAGATGAGGGGAATTTAATATATATATATTATATATATAAATAATAGAATAAGGCTAACTTAACAAAATGTAGAAAAAGGGGTCTGAATACTTTCCGGGCTGCAGTATAAATAGGTTTTCATACTATAGCACTAGACCTGTAGGAAGCACTTAAATTGAGTCCTTATCCGGGATCGCTGGGAAATCGGCCCTAATTGCCATCAGTTTATCTAAATCACATAAGTCATCCTCCCTCCATGCCAAGGAAGCCTTCTCCTCTGCTGAGAAGACTTACCCTCTTCTTTCTTCTATCAGGGGAACATAAGCAACCATCCTTAGGGTAGTTAACGTTGGGAGACTTGACTCCAGCCATATTTATGGTGAACAAATGCAATCAAATTAAGCATACATCATAAAATAGAGGTACCGCAATCGCTTTTCTAATTATATGGGTGATAAGGGAGAATGATACAGTCAAGGAACTATAAAAGTGAAACACCTTTAGCTAAACATCTTAAAGCAGCAGTTAAAGTTTAGATCTATATTTTTTGGGTTTGGGGTGTATGTTTATGTGCAGAAAGAAGTGTAGCATCGCACCCATGCACACAGGCACAAATACAATGAGCTCCAATTTTTGTGTTGTTTTGGCTCTGTACTCCAGCACTTTGGATTTGAAATGACATGACTGTCAGCTTTAATTTGAGGGTATTGTCATACATACCAGATTTAGAAATTACAGCACTTTTTGTACATCGTCCCCCCATTTTAGGGGACTAAAAGTATTGGGAGAAATTCACAGCATGTGTATTAAAGTAATCAGAAGTTTAGTATTTGGTCCCATATTCCTAGCAAGCAATGATTACATCAAGCTTGTGACTCTACAAACTAGTTGGAATGCATTTACTGTTTGTTTTGGTTTACGTTTCAGATGATTTGGTGACCAATAGAAATGAATAGTAAAAAATGTAGTGAGTCATGTTGGAGTCACTTATTGTAAATAAGAATACATTTCTAAACACTTCTACATTAATGTGGATCCTACCATGACTATGGGATAGTCAGGAATTAATCGTGAATAATGGTGAGAAAGCACAAATATCAAACCCCCAAGACATACTAACCTAGTTGTGTACGTGACAATTAAACTTCTTTTTTTTTTAACAGCTGGTGAATGTGTGGGACATAAGGAGAATAACTGGTCCATTAAACTCTGGGTGCACTGGACAGTCTGTAGACTCAATGTGACAGAAAGTGCATTCTGTTAGACATGACTCATGCCACAGCTAGGCTAACTAGACTCAATATGAAACAGTGACAACCATGATGTACTGCATTGCCAAACCATAGGACGGCTGTAGGGGGACGTTGTGACCCATTTAAAATGGATGATCCACTCAAACGGAACACCAACAAAGCATGACCTTTGGTACTCAATCCAACCAATGTAAAGGACTTGAGAATAACTAGCTACAGATGCAGAGGGAATAAACTAAATGGACATCATTTCCTACATTAAAATGTCTGTCCCTCACAGTAGCCTACTTCTTAGCCACACAAGTGGAAAATGGACACAGACGAACAGCACGCGAGAGACAGACTTACAGACATCCAGCGATTCATCCGAGCCGTCTGGGCAGTCCTTCTCCCCATCGCAGCGCCAGCCCTTGGAGATGCACGTCACCTGGTCCTTACAAACAAACTGCTTCGGACTGCACGTCTTTGGGGCTGAAACAGACAAGACATTAACTGTAAAATGATGTAGCAGATAACTCTGTAGCGGCAAACACGAAATACAATGTTGAGTAGAAAGTGTTGCATAGAGGTTGATAGAGAAGGCAAGGAAAGTTAAATAATTGTGTACTGCATAACCTTGAAAATAAGTGAAAAAATGTGGGAACCCCTGCTTTAGTGAAAGGGGCCAAGAGTGGACACACACACTCCGGTCTTGTTGGTATTTGCGTCGGCTTGCCCCCAAATATCCAGGTCAGTGTTCCCAGGCCAACAGCAGTGATGCAACACATCTAGACTATCAAAGGACATCTTGTTCTGAAAGCTCCCCCCTCCCTCAAGCCCCCTAACCCCACCACCCCAAAAAAATTGGAAACTGTCCTCTATCCAGAGCCAAAAGGGGAAAAGTACTCAAAGCTGCACCACCTTAAATCCTCTCCTGTGCACACACACACACACACAAATCAGCATAGTTCTGTAGTTTAGGGGGGCTGAGGGAGTGATTGTTTAACATGCAGTTAGCCAGGCAGGCATATGGGAGCTAGTGAAAGAAAAATGAGGAAATGCTGACCTAAAAATCCAGTCAGAAAAAAAAGTGAAGACATTTTTTTATTATAAAAACAAAATAACTGAATACCTCCTAGGAGACCTTGAATACTTTTGTTAAATTCTAAACTAACAGCCTGGAACTTTCCAGACTTGGAATCGGTAGTCATGGAGAAACATGCAAGAGTCGCCCCGAGTCGTAAAACCGCACTTCAAAGAGATATTAAAATGAGTTTCTAAACTGAAATAGGGTGCATTGGTTCATGGATCAATTAATTCACTGGCCAGTCAGTGATGTTTTCCAGACATTAGGAAAGCAGCCATTTTCTCAAACTAGAATGCAGGCAGTGGTCTGATTTCAGAAAGGTATACTACTCTTTTAACCAATGTATTTAGCCTATACTGAACACGTCAGGGGATTATTATGATTGGGACACAGCATGTCAAGGGAGGCTCTACATCCGGCCTACTTAGTTCAACAAAAAACAAGGTAGGTTAGCAGAATCGAATATCTTCCTTTTACTACACTGAACAAAAAAAAAAAATTAAATCGTGGCCTCCAGTGCCGCAGCGGCTTAGGGCACTGCATCACAGTGCTACTTGGCTCATCGTGCTCTAGTGACTTCTGGTGGCGGGCTGAGCTCGGTCGTCAGTTGAACAGGGTTTCTTCCGACACATTGGTGCGGCTGGCTTCCAGGTTAAGCGGGCGGGTGTAAAGAAACGCGGTTTGGGGGGGGGGGGGGGGGGGGGTCATGTGTTGGAGAATGCACGACTCAATCTTCACCTCCAGAGTCCATTGAGAAGTTGCAGCAATGAGACAAGATTGAAATTGGGTAGAAAATGTCAACCAGAGCTGCTGTCAGAGAATTGAATGTTCATTTCTTTAACATAAGCCGCCTCCAACGTCGTTTTAGAGAATTTGGCAGTACGGCCAACCGGCCTCACAACCGCAGACCACATGTATGGTGTTGTGTAGGCGAGCGGTTTGTGGATGCCAACTTTGTGAACAGATTGCCCCATGGTGGCGGTGGGGTTATGATATGAGCAGTCATAAACTACTTACAACGAACACAATTGCATTTTGTCAATGAACATTTGAAAATGTCCTTTATTGAACTGTAACTCAGGAAAATTGTATAAATTGTAGCATGTTGCATTTATATTTTTGTTCAGTACATCTCTAAATGTCCACAGTTGGCCTACAGCAGCCATACACCCCTGTAACATCAGTGATGTGTCAGTGTACAAGATGAGGCTTTGGGCAAACGTGTGAGAGCCAGGCTGTTTGACAGACAGTGGAACAAGTTATTATTAGAGAGACAATTTGAGTATATGAATGAGGAAATGGAATGTCATCGTCTTTGAAGTTGAAGAGGCACTCATCAGAAGAGTGACCACAGAAAAGAGGGAGGGTCTCTGGCTGGGTGGCTAAAAGGTACGTGGGGATATAGGGGGTGTGGTAACTAGTCTCTCCCGTTGGTTACATCTCCACAAGGCTGTCTGCCGGTGAAGTAGCAGCACCTTCCCTCCTCTCAAACAGTGCTCTTTAGTTTTTTCTTAAAACAGAAAAGTCTTGTTACTTGGAGAAATGCAAAAAATAAAAAGGCCCCCTAGATTTCAGAACATTCTTTCCATCTAAGGTGCCGCCAAATAGTCTGAGATGACCACTGACTGAAACCTTCAGTTTGTTTGTTTGTTTTTCATCAAATAAAAAAAAATGGGGCCATGTTGGGTTATTTTAGGGCATTCCACTGGCGGGCTGCTGGGGTGAAGGGGGTCTTTATATGGCTCTCTGGCACCGGCGTGTACACACACACACACACACACACACACACACACACGTCTGACTCCGAAATGCAGATCTTCTCTGCTCATCCTCCTCTTCCTGACAGTGCTACCTGCACCTCAGCCCGACTAACTACATACATTCTCTCACCAAGAAGTCATGACTTATCCCTGAATTATTGATATAATGCAACCATGCTTGTGAAAAATTAGCTCTTATTTGTTGTATTGTTTGTTTATGAGGAGGCTACGGTAGATGCCATAGAGACAGGACAAGCAAGGCAGCTGAAACCTGAACGCTGCTTGCTGTGTGTGACGGGGCCTACAGAGAGCAGCCGCCATGTTTGCAACAGCCATGTGTGTAATGGATCTCAGAGACAGTAATGGCTGTGGGATTAAACTAGTATTCTGTTAACATAGCAGCAGCCGCTTCAGACACGACTCAACGAGCAGCTGACAGGAAGCTACCGGGGAGAGCAGGAAGTGGGTCAGGAGGTAAAGCTACTGTAGCAGATTTTAACTGTACTACTAATGGGACTGTTGTGACCAGAAGGGATGTTCTAGTGGGAGGAAGAGGCAATAAGTAAAGAGAATGGTGACAACAATGACAGAGTGACACAATCAAGATTATTTTTCCTGGGCATTCCCTTTATCATATTAGAACTGATAAGGAAAATCTGTATTTTCCAGTCTGGGTGGCAAGGCTGGCTAGAAACCTGCATTATTAAATAGATTATGCTATGGGCAAACTGGTGGATAGCAGCAGAGTGGCTAAAAGGAGAACGGGGGGGACACAAAGTGGAGAGAAATGACTGAACAGAACAGGGGAGAGGAGAATGAGAATGATGAGTAGAGCACCAGGGCAAGCCATCAAAGTTATACTGCTGACCAGTAGGAGGAGGAGGAGATAAAGGACTGAGGCTCAGGGCCCATCCCAGATCAGGCTCGGGACAGGGTAAAAGCAGAGGGAGCTGAGGCAGGAGGTGGTAGTTGAGATGGGCCGGGACAGGGAATGTCACACCTGCTATCAATGAGCTGCCCGCCTCTCCATGTTGTTTACCCAACTGGATGTGTGTGAAAACGCTCCTTGTCACAACCATTTGGGCTAAATAACAACTCCCACTCAAACCACCCCACCATCCCCCAGGAAGGGCTCAAGGCAAATACAACCTTTTCTCACCTAGCAACAGGACCTCAAACTGCACACAAACATATATATATAATAAATAAAACTGGAGCTGCGCCAGGGAACCCGCCAATTCAAGCAAAGATCAAGGGTACAGCACTATACTAGACAGGACAGGGACCAGAGAAGTCTGCTGTACAACTCCACTTACACAGCCTATGAGATACTAGATGTCTGAAAGTAGGCTACAATCAACTACATAGAGAGAAGTTCACTGGTGAAAGAAATATAAAAATGTAAATAACTTCACAGTAACAAACTCAGCAGGAAAAGAAACGTCCTGTCACTGTCAACTGCGTTTGTCAGCAAACTTAACGTGTGTAAATATTTGTATGAACATAACAAGATTCAGACATAAGCTGAACCAGTTCCACAGGCATGTGACTAACTGAATAATGTGTCCCTAAACAAAAGGGGGGGGGGGGGGGGTCAAAATCAAAAGTAACAGTCAGTATCTGGTGTGGCCACCAGCTGCATTAAGTACTGCAGTGCATCTCCTCATCATGGACTGCACCAGATTGTGCCAGTTCTTGCTGTGAGATGTTACCCCACTCTTCCAAGGCACCTGCAAGTTCCTGGACATTTCTGTGGGAAATGGCTCTAGCCCTCACCCTCCGATCCAACAGGTCCCAGACGTGCTCGTGGGATTGAGATCCAAGCTCTTCGCTGGCCATGGCAGAACACTGACATGCCTGTCTTGCAGAAAATCACGCACAGAACGAGCAGTACGGCTGGTGGCAGTGTCATGTCAGGATGAGCCTGCAGGAAGGGTACCACATGAGGGAGGATGTCTTCCCTGTAACACACAACATTGAAATTGCCTGCAATGAAAACAAGCTCAGTCCTGTCTGACCAGCAACGGTGGGTTTGTGACAATGGGCAATGTTGTTGCCGGTGATGTCTGGTGAGAACCTGTAGTACAACTAGCCCCAGTCCAGCCTCGCACAGCCCATTGAGGACAGTCTGAGCACTGATGGAGGGATTGTGCGTTCCTTGTGTAACTCAGGGCAGTTGTTGCCATCCTGTACCGGTCCCGCAGGTGTGACGTTCAGATGTACCGATCCTGTGCAGGAGTTGTTACACGTGGTCTGCCAATGCGAGGACGATCAGCTGTCCATCCTGTCTCACTGTAGCGCTGTCTTAGGCGTCTCGCAGTATGGACATTGCAATTTATTGCCCTGGCCACATCTGCAGTCCTCATGCCTCCTTGCAGCATGCCTAAGGCAAGTTCACGCAGATGAGCAGGGACCCTGGGCATCTTTCTTTTGGTGTTTTTCCAGTCAGTAGAAAGGCCTCTTTAGTGTCCTACATTTTCCTAACTGTGACCTTAATTGCCTTCCGTCTGTAAGCTGTTAGTGTCTTAACGACCGTTCCACATGTGCATGTTCATTAATTGTTTATGGGAAACAGTGTTTAAACCCTTTACAATGAAGATCTGTAAAGTTTTGGATTTTTACTAATCATCTTTGAAAGACAGGGTCCTGAAAATGGGGCGTTTCTTTTTTTGCTGAGTTTATGTATGGAGGCCTAATAATAGTTATGGAAATGTTGCAGCTGTCAGAATCAATTGGAAACTAAATCTTGAATAGTTTAATTTAATAACAATAGGCCCTCTGATGAAACGAAGTGAAAAACATTGCAGTACATATTTTCTGCTGTTCTATCGCACATGTAACAATGTCCGAGGGGGAAGAAAAATAAATAATAAGCTTTAAGACGAGAAACATTTAGTAAAACATAACAATTTATGAATACAGAATTCCCTCGTCTCATGTTTAATCTATCCATCTAGTCAAGGTTGTACTTCAGTCAGTAGTGACACTAAAATAACTGGTAAAAATCAGTACAAATAAGTACTACTTAAGTATTTTTTTTTTGTTACTGTACATATGACAACTTTTACTTCACTCCTAATGAAAATAAATGTACTTTTTACTCCTTACATTTTACTTCTCACCCAAAAGTACTCGTTACATTTTGAATGCTTAGCAGGATAGGAAAATTGTCTAATTCAAGAGAACATCACTGGTCATCCCTACTGCCTCTGATCTGACAGACTCAAATGCAACACAAATGCTTAGTTTGTAAATTATGCCTGACTGTAGAAGTGTGCCCCTGGCTATCTGTAAATAAAATAGAGAATTGTGCAGTCTGGGTTGCTTAATAAGGAATTTGAAATGATTTACATTTTTACTTTTGATACTTAAGTATATTTTAGCGATTACATTAAGTATATTTAAAACCAAATACTTTCTCTAGTAGTATTTTACTGGGCGACTCACTTTTCCTTAAGTCATTTCCTTTAAAAAAATTATCTTTACATTTCACTCAAGTATGACAATTCTGTACTTTTCCCACCACTAATAGATATGAAATAGATACTTTACATCTGATGTCATTTCCGGTCACAACTTGCAGGCTTGTTTTCGAGTTGCTGTGCGTTTTGTTGCCAACCTGTTTTGCTACCTGACAACTTTACGGTTTTCACTTTTTAATTACCGTTCATATATTTATTTATTTTTTCCTCAACTTTTTCACTCCGGACGCTTTATCTGGACACGATTCGTCAGGACCTCCAACAGCCGAAGCTAAGTAGTAACATTAACATGATGCCTTCTAATTGCAGCCGCTGTACTCGCCTTACGGCGAGGATAGCTGTGCTGCAAGCCCAGCTTCAGACGCAATCGTTAGGCAAGGGTAATTTCAGTGTAGGAAAGGATGAAACAGCGTCTGTGGCACCAGAAAGTACAGATAGTAGTGTAAATCCCCTGGCACAGTCCCCGCAGCCGGACAACTTTCTCACGGTTTCTGGAAGGAAATGCTGTAGGAACGCTCAACCGGTGTCGCTCATTCAGCCGACAAACTTTCAACCGGTTTTCCCCATTAAGCAGCGGGTCGGAGTCAGAGGCCGATTCTTCTCTGGTCTCTACTCCTCCCGTTACGGGGTCTGAGACGCCGAAGCTTCCCACCATTAGCTCTGACAAATTGAAAACTCTAGTCATTGGCGACTCCATTACCCGCAGTATTAGACTTAAAGCGAATCATCCAGCGATCATACACTGTTTACCCGGGGGCAGGGCTACCGACGTTAAGGCTAATCTGAAGATGGTGCTGGCTAAAGCTAAAACTGGCGAGTGTAGAGAGTATAGAGATATTGTTATCCACGTCGGCACCAACGATGTTAGGATGAAACAGTCAGAAATCACCAAGCGCAACATAGCTTCTGCGTGCATATCAGCTAGAAAGATGTGTCGGCATCGAGTAATTGTCTCTGGCCCCCTCCCAGTTAGGGGGAGTGATGAGCTCTACAGCAGAGTCTCACAACTCAATCGCTGGTTGAAAACTGTTTTCTGCCCCTCCCAAAAGTTAGAATTTGTAGATAATTGGCCCTCTTTCTGGGACTCACCCACAAACAGGACCAAGCCTGACCTGCTGAGGAGTGACGGACTCCATCCTAGCTGGAGGGGTGATCTCATCTTATCTACCAACATAGACAGGGCTCTAACTCCTCTAGCTCCACAATGAAATAGGGTGCAGGCCAGGCAGCAGGCTGTTAGCCAGCCTGCCAGCATAGTGGAGTCTGCCATTAGCACAGTCAGTGTAGTCAGCTCAGCTATCACCATTGAGACCGTGTCTGTGCCTCGACCTAGGTTGGGCAAAACTAAACATGGCGGTGTTCGCCTTAGCAATCTCACTAGGATAAAGACCACCTCCATTCCTGTCATTACTGAAAGAGATCATGATATCTCAAAATAGGGCTACTTAATGTTAGATCCCTTACTTCAAAGGCAATTATAGTCAATGAACTAATCACTGATCATAATCTTGATGTGATTGGCCTGACTGAAACATGGCTTAAGCCTGATGAATTTACTGTTTTAAATGAGGCCTCACCTCCTGGCTACACTAGTGACCATATCCCCCGTGCATCCCGCAAAGGCGGAGGTGTTGCTAACATTTACGATAGCAAATTTAAATTTACAAAAAAAAAAAAATGACATTTTCGTCTTTTGAGCTTCTAGTCATGAAGTTCCCTGAATTCCTATCGGACCTTGTAGTCATAGCAGATAATATTCTAATCTTTGGTGACTTTAATATTCACATGGAAAAGTCCACAGACCCACTCCAAAAGGCTTTCGGAGCCATCATCGACTCAGTGGGTTTTGTCCAACATGTCTCTGGACCCACTCACTGTCACAGTCATACGCTGGACCTAGTTTTGTCCCATGGAATAAATGTGGTGGATCTTAATGTTTTTCCTCATAATCCTGGACTATCGGACCACCATTTTATTACGTTTGCAATTGCAACAAATAATCTGCTTAGACCCCAACCAAGGAACATCAAAAGTCGTGCTATAAATTCACAGACAACACAAAGATTCCTTGATGCCCTTCCAGACTCCCTCTGCCTACCCAAGGACGCCAGAGGACAAAAATCAGTTAACCACCTAACTGAGGATCTCAATTTAACCTTGCGCAATACCCTAGATGCAGTTGCACCCCTAAAAACAAAAAAAATGCCTCATAATAAACTAGCTCCCTGGTACACAGAAAATACCCGAGCTCTGAAGCAAGCTTCCAGAAAATTGGAACGGAAATGGCGCCACACCAAACTGGAAGTCTTCCGACTAGCTTAGAAGGACGGTACCGTGCAGTACCGTAGAGCCCTTACTGCTGCTCGATCATCCTATTTTTCTAAGTTAATTGAGGAAAATAAGAACAATCCGAAATTCCTTTTTAATACTGTCGCAAAGCTAACTAAAAAGCAGCATTCCCCAAGAGAGGATGACTTTCACTTTAGCAGTGATAAATTCATGAACTTCTTTGAGGAAAAGATTATGATTATTAGAAAGCAAATTACGGACTCCTCTTTAAACCTGCGTATTCCTCCAAACCTCAGTTGTCCTGAGTCTGCACAACTCTGCCAGGACCTAGGATCAAGAGAGACGCTCAAGTGTTTTAGTACTATATCTCTTGACACAATGATGAAAATAATCATGGCCTCTAAACCTTCAAGCTGCATACTGGACCCTATTCCAACTAAACTACTGAAAGAGCTGCTTCCTGTGCTTGGCCCTCCTATGTTGAACATAATAAACGGCTCTCTATCCACTGGATGTGTACCAAACTCACTAAAAGTGGCAGTAATAAAGCCTCTTGAAAAAGCCAAACCTTGACCCAGAAAATATAAAAAAACTATCGGCCTATATCGAATCTTCCATTCCTCTCAAAAATTTTAGAGAAGGCTGTTGCGCAGCAACTCACTGCCTTCCTGAAGACAAACAATGTATACGAAATGCTTCAGTCTGGTTTTAGACCCCATCATAGCACTGAGACGGCACTTGTGAAGGTGGTAAATGACATTTTAATGGCATCGGACCGAGGCTCTGCATCTGTCCTCGTGCTCCTAGACCTTAGTGCTGCTTTTGATACCATCGATCACCACATTCTTTTGGAGAGATTGGAAACCCAAATTGGTCTACACGGACATGTTCTGGCCTGGTTTAGATCTTATCTGTCGGAAAGATATCAGTTTGTCTCTGTGAATGGTTTGTCCTCTGACAAATCAACTGTAAATTTCGGTGTTCCTCAAGGTTCCGTTTTAGGACCACTATTGTTTTCACTATATATTTTACCTCTTGGGGATGTTATTCGAAAACATAATGTAAACTTTCACTGCTATGCGGACACCACACAGCTGTACATTTCAATGAAACATGGTGAAGCCCCAAAATTGCCCTCGCTAGAAGCATGTGTTTCAGACATAAGGAAGTGGATGGCTGCAAACTTTCTACTATTAAACTCGGACAAAACAGAGATGCTTGTTCTAGGTCCCAAGAAACAAAAGAGATCTTCTGTTGAATCTGACAATTAATCTTAATGGTTGTACAGTAGTCTCAAATAAAACTGTGAAGGACCTCGGCGTTACTCTGGACCCTGATCTCTCTTTTGAAGAACATATCAAGACCATTTCGAGGACAGCTTTTTTCCATCTACGTAACATTGCAAAAATCAGAAACTTTCTGTCCAAAAATGATGCTGAAAAATTAATCCATGCTTTTGTCACTTCTAGGTTAGACTACTGCAATGCTCTATTTTCCGGCTACCCGGATAAAGCACTAAATAAACTTCAGTTAGTGCTAAATACGGCTGCTAGAATCCTGACTAGAACCAAAAAATGTGATCATATTACTCCAGTGCTAGCCTCTCTACACTGACTTCCTGTCAAAGCAAGGGCTGATTTCAAGGTTTTACTGCTAACCTACAAAGCATTACATGGGCTTGCTCCTACCTATCTCTGATTTGGTCCTGCCGTACATACCTACACGTACGCTACGGTCACAAGACGCAGGCCTCCTAATTGTCCCTAGAATTTCTAAGCAAACAGCTGGAGGCAGGGCTTTCTCCTATAGAGCTCCATTTTTATGGAACGGTCTGCCTACCCATGTCAGAGACGCAAACTCGGTCTCAACCAACCTTTAAGTCTTTACTGAAGACTCATCTCTTCAGTGGGTCATATGATTGAGTGTAGTCTGGCCCAGGAGTGGGAAGGTGAACGGAAAGGCTCTGGAGCAACGAACCGCCCTTGCTGTCTCTGCCTGGCCTGTTCCCCTCTTTCCACTGGGATTCTCTGCCTCTAACCCTATTACAGGGGCTGAGTCACTGGCTTGCTGGGGCTCTCTCATGCCGTCCCTGGAGGGGGTGCGTCACCTGAGTGGGTTGATTCACTGTTGTGGTCATCCTGTCTGGGTTGGCGCCCCCCCCCCCCCGGGTTGTGCCGTGGCGGAGATCTTTGTGGGCTATACTCAGCCTTGTCTCAGGATGGTAAGTTGGTGGTTGAAGATATCCCTCTAGTGGTGTGGGGGCTGTGCTTTGGCAAAGTGGGTGGGGTTATATCCTTCCTGTTTGGCCCTGTCCGGGGGTGTCCTCGGATGGGGCCACAGTGTCTCCTGACCCCTCCTGTCTCAGCCTCCAGTATTTATGCTGCAGTAGTTTGTGTCGGGGGGCTGGGGTCAGTTTGTTATATCTGGAGTACTTCTCCTGTCCTATTCGGTGTCCTGTGTGAATCTAAGTGTGCGTTCTCTAATTCTCTCCTTCTCTCTTTCTTTCTCTCTCGGAGGACCTGAGCCCTAGGACCATGCCCCAGGACTACCTGACATGATGACTCCTTGCTGTCCCCAGTCCACCTGGCCATGCTGCTGCTCCAGTTTCAACTTCCACCTGACTGTGCTGCTGCTCCAGTTTCAACTTCCACCTGACTGTGCTGCTGCTCCAGTTAACTGTTCTGCCTTATTATTCGACCATGCTGGTCATTTATGAACATTTGAACATCTTGGCCATGTTCTGTTATAATCTCCACCCGGCACAGCCAGAAGAGGACTGGCCACCCCACAGCCTGGTTCCTCTCTAGGTTTCTTCCTAGGTATTGGCCTTTCTAGGGAGTTTTTCCTAGCCACCGTGCTTCTACACCTGCATTGCTTGCTGTTTGGGGTTTTAGGCTGGGTTTCTGTACAGCACTTTGAGATATCAGCTGATGTACGAAGGGCTATATAAATACATTTGATTTGATATGAAAGGCAGACGGCCAGGTAAGACAGACATAATATAGCCCAGTCACCAGACAGACATTGTTACTATACCCCAGGCAGTAACAGAGCCCCGCAACCACCACCCTTATTGACAACGTCACTGTGGGGTAGACACCTGCAGCCAGTCAGCCACTCACTGTCATAGACTACAGTACGTCTCAACTTGTTAACCCTGGCCTATTATCACAGGAGACTTTCTTCCCATGACCGTGCAGGTTGGACTGCTGTTGTCCCGTTTGTGTACTCTATGTAAGCGAGTGTGTGTGTGTGTGTGTGTGTGTGTGTGTGTGTGTGTGTGTGTGTGTGTGTGGTGTGTGTGCACACTCGCACAGGCTTGTACATGACGGCAGCTGGATTCCGTTAGAGTACATACACAATACTGTTTGGATAAACTTCCTGAGAGAAGACAGGCTATATTATGGTCCAGACCTCCTAAGAGCTTAAGGGGAGATTCTCTCTGTTATGGCCCATTGTTACTGGGATTGGCTCTAAAGTATAGGTCTATGTACAGTGTGTATTGAGAATAAAGAATCTGGAATGGATATAAGACACCAGGTATGTGACAGGAGGCTGAGAATAAAGCCAGAGTGGCCATTAAATGGTTTCAATGACTTGACGGGAATAGGGTCCAGTAAGTAAAAATTGCATGTACTACCTTTTTTTTCCCACAGAGTAAAACACAATCCTAGACAGAGTAATTATAAGTCCTATCCTAAATATGTCTTGGTGTTATTTAACAAGTGATAAAACGTCATTACCTTTTGCAAATATTTAAAGGAGGCAAAGAGGGGGGGGGAGGGGGGGGCAATAAACAAACTTGAGTTGTGTGTAATCCTTCTTCCCATCATGAACTCCCCTCTTGGCTAGTCTCACAGTTCCGGCCTCCTCCTCAAACACACAAATCTAAAACAGTTTCATATTCACACGAGAGAGGAAGAGCTTAGCGCTCAGATACATCCTGCCAAATGGACTTGGTCATTCAAAACTGAACAGACATAAGAGACCAAGAATGAAAACAGCTTCAGAAGGATAAGATTTCCCAACATGGCCTCAAATCAACTGGACTACCCTTGACCTGGAAACACAGAGCTATATAAGACCCTGACATGATGGTTTCTCTCAACTATTTGCAGAATGTACTTGGAAGTCCATTAAAACAAAGAGGAAAAACAATGTGTTTGCCCCTATGGAGAGCAGAATTCTCTGGAGACAGCCCCATTGAATTCCAAACCTTGGGGATTTCACCAGCTGCAAGCCCAAGTGTGACCAATAATGGGAAAGCAAACAGCCGCAACGAAAGGCAGAGTCAGGCAGAGGGAGCGAGGTCAGGAAGTGAAGAGAAAATGGGGGGGGGGGGGGGGGGGGTGTTAAGGGGATGTGTCCCCTTGGAAGCTCTGTCATGCCTTTGGAAGTCCTCTCTCCTGACCTCTGGCCTGACCTGAAGATGTTACACTGTGGATCTAACAAGAAGTGTTAACTCCATGTGGCTACAGTGGCCTCCTTCCAGCTTCCTCCCTCTCCATCCAGCAGACTCTATGTTTAGTCATGGAAGAGCGTGAAAAGGGGGAAAAGGTTCCCAATTTGTCAAGTTGCAAAATAAGCCCTGGGGCACCAGCTGTGCATCTTAAAATATGGAGCTCTGAGTTTTGAAGCCCTGGAAAAATGCAAAACGTGCCCGTCCACAAGAGAACAAACAGAAGGAAAACAGACATTTCAGACAGACTCGGGGCTGTGGTAAAATGTTCATGAAATGCAGGCAGTTTCTGATTGATCTTTTAAATGGATGGGGTGACTTTCTTGAAAGCAGGGCATTTTGGATCTTTTAATGAGCGGAGCCTGCTTGATATCCGTGAATAAAGGCCTTCATTAACATCACATCAAAGAGGATAGGTCACTAGTGTGTGTGTGTGCAGGAATATTTGGTTTCAGTCTTTTTATAGTATGGTGTGTGTATGTATGCGTGTGTCCATAAGTGTACACAGTATAGTGGGCTTCAAAATACACTTTCCAGTGACACTGACTCACCCAATGATGATGATGCATAGGTCACTCACCAGTGATGGCTGATTATTCATGCCAATATCTCAAGATAAGCTACTTTGAAAAAGTGCCGTTTGCTCAGAATCACTCAAAAAGTTGAGCATTTCTTTAAGATTTACTGACAGATTAGTCTTCTCTTTTCATCAGTAGGCATTTGCTTTCCAAAACGGTAGGTCTACATTTTTCCCACAATTGTATTTTGACATTTGTGAATTGCAAACTGACAGCTGCAACCAACCATAAAAATATAATCCATCGATGGCAGTTCCCATTAGGGGTGGCAGGTAGCCTAGTGGTTAGACCGTTGGGACAGTAACTGAAATGTTGCTGGATCGAATCCCTGGAGATGACAAGGTAAAAATATGTTGTTCTGCACCTGAACAAGAAAGTTAACCTACTGTTTCCCAGTAGACAGTCATTGTAAATAATAATTTGTTCTTAACCGACTTGCCTAGTTAAAAATATAAAAAATGATTCAAGTCAGGACTGGCAGCCATTGCTAGTGTACACATGAATTTAAAACCTGTTGTGCCTATGGGTTCCCATACGGGAACTACACCCCCTCGTTGAGCTGAGGGAATGCAAAAATATTCTTAGAAATATTTAACCTCCATACATTAACAAGTCCAATACCTCAAATGAAAGATAAACACCTTGTTCATCTACCCAGCATGTCAGATTTTTTAAATGTTTTACGCCGAAAACACAGCATATATTTGTTGGTTAGAGGTTCCAAAATCCTTCGATGGATTATATCTCTGGCCACAACGCAGCAAGCTGTTCTATATTTGGTGCATATGCTGCCCTAATTGAAATTGTAGCCTTACTGACAGTAAAAACCTTTTTTAGAAGCGATTGACCTGTAGCTAAATTATGCTCTCTGGTGTAGGGTTTTGAATTATTTTATTTATGCATGTACAGAGAGGAGTAATATCACTTGAGGATTTTTTTATATAGCCTAATTATGGCAACAAAAAAAAATACAAATCGGGGGTGCTGCCCCAGCATCCCTACTTCCCGCAGCTATGGACCCAGTACTGCTTAAAACAGAAGTATATATATATATATATATATATATACACACACCGTTTTCTCCCCAATACAACTCCCGTACGGGCTCGGGAGAGACGAAGGTTGAAAGTCATGCGTCCTCCGATACACAACCCAAACAAGCCGCACTGCTTCTTAACACAGCGCGCATCCAACCCGGAATCCAACCTGGAAGCCAGCTGCACCAATGTGTCGGAGGAAACACCGTGCACCTGGCAACCTTGGTTAGCGCGCACTGTGCCCGGCCCGCCACAGGAGTCGCTGGTGCGTGATGAGGATATGTGGATATCCCTACCGGCCAACCCCTCTCTAAACCGGACGACGCTAGGCCAATTGTGCGTCGCCCCACGGACCTCCCGGTCGCGGCCGGTTACGAGCCTGGGCTTGAACCCAGAGTACCTGGTGGCACAGCTGGCGCTGCAGTACAGCGCCCTTAACCACTGCGCCACCCGGGAGGCCCAAAACAAAAGTCATTTTTGTTCAGTGTTATGCATTTTCAGTATCCCTACCCTAGACTGTTCAGTATTCCCTAAAAGCCCTCCTTTATAATTTAATGGCATCCATTACAATGGATTTGTGTTTGTCAGGCAAACATTTAGGAATTATCATCTGGAACTCATAATTGGAATTTAAGATAAGCATGTGCAATGTGACAAACTTAATTGGTGATGGATTATAAGACTTAAAAATAAACATGGGCTGGGGCACAACCTGAAAAACGTTTTGTGTGGAGGTGCGGACTAACGGCGATTAAAGTATCAAAATAAAGAAAGTCTTACACGCCATGTATAAACTCCCAGCAATTGAATGAGCATTTATCAATGTTTTGGCATCACTGTGCCTTCCTCAGGGTGTGGTTATAAGGATTATAAGCCATCAATACCAGGGGACATCTAGGCTTATGTGCCATTTCTCTTCATGAAGACTTTGCCCCATCCTTCTTCAGTTACTATATGGAAGACAAATGTTCTGAGCCACCAACAAAGACGTTTAAAATTGGACCCAAAATGCTTTTATTCCCGAAGGGAAGCCTCCTCTTATAGTCTAAAATTGTCAATTGAGGGCTGTTAAAAATGGGGGCCCACTGAAAGGCCTACATGAAATCATTCCCCATCATTCTATGCTTTGTAAGCAGTGTCTGTGCAACAAGACTTCAATAATCTCTACAAACCTTAGGAAAGGAGTTTCTCATTGGCGAGTGAAAGATAGTTTCTATGAAATAATTGTTTGGAAATCAATTTTTTAGAAGTTTCCATCCAAAGCTCTTCCAAGAGTAGCCAAGACACATTTTATTTGGCTTAAGTTGCTGGCTCTGACATGCAACGCTATGAGATATTGTGTCTTCTACATTTGTATCCAGTCATAGCTGACAGACATTGAATATCTCAGGTCTTTGTCTCCTTACTCCCTGTTCACTCTCCTGAAACTCTATGACGGTCAGGTTAGGTTGTTATCAATAAAACATCACAATAAAGGTGCAGAGTTGCAAAGAAAAAGCCATCTCAGACTGGCCTATAAAAATAAAAAGATGGGCAAAAGAACACACTGGACAGCATCCCGGAGTCGCCTCTTCACTGTTGACATTGAGACTGGTGTTTTGCAGGTACTATTTAACGAAGCTGCCAGTTGAGGACTTGAGGCGTCTGTTTCTCAAACTAGACATTCTAATGTACTTGTCCTCTTGCTCAGTTGTGCACCAGGGCATCTCACTTTCTATTCTGGTTAGAACCCGTTTGCGCTGTTCGGTGAAGGGAGGAGTACACATCCTTGTACGAGATCTTCAGTTTCTTGCCAATTTCCCGCATTGGAATAGCCTTCATTTCTCAGAACAAGAATAGACTGACGAATTTCAGAAGAAAAGTTGTTTCTGGCCATTGAGCCTGTAATCGAACCCACAAATGCTGATTCTCCAGATACTCAACTAGCCTAAAGAAGGCCAGTTTTATTGCTTCCTTAAATCAGAACAAGAGTTTTCAGCTGTGCTAACATAATTACAAAAGGGTTTTCTAATGATCAATTAGCCTTTAAAAAAAATACACTTGGATTAGCTAACACAATGTGCCATTGGAACATAGGCGTGATGGTTGCTGATAATGGACCTCTGTACACCTATGTAGATATTCCTTTTTTGTTTTTGCTGTTACCAGCTACAATAGTAATTTACAACATTAACAATGTATGTCTGATCAATTTGATGCCATTTTTAAAAAATGGACAACGTGATTTTCTTTCAAAAACAAGGACATATCTACGTGACCCTAAACTTTTGAACGGTAGTATAGATCTGAAATTGTAGCTTGCCAGACTATTTGCATACTTGCAATCAAAATCGGCAGAATTCTTCCCATCTCCTTAGCCTTCATACCGTGCTTCCACCGGGCATTCCACTGATTTCAAAACTCGGTCCTAGGGAAATGGAGAGCGGGCCTCCCAAGTGGTGCAGGGATCTATGGCACTGCAGTGCTAGCTGTGCCACTAGAGAATCTGGGTTCGCAGCCAGCCGCGACCGGGAGACCCACTGGGCGGCACACAATTGACCCAGCAGGGATGTCCTTGTCCCATCGCGCACTAGTGACTCCTGTCCTGTGGTGGGCTGGGCACATTGCACGCTGACAGCCACCCGGTTCTTCCATCCGACGCATTGGTACGGCTGGCTTCCGGGTTAAGTGGGCATTGTGTCATGAAGCAGTACGGCTTGTGTTTCGGAGGACGCACGGCTCTCGACCTTCGCCTCTCCCGAGACCGTACGGGAGTTGCAGCAATGAGACAGTTGGATACCATGAAATTGGAGAGCAAAAAAAATAGTTTAATTTTAAAAAATAGAGACTGTCCTGGTAAAGCTGTCTGACTGCTGTCGGCAAAGCTGGCAAGCAAATAAAATATTCAGACATGGCCAAAAAGCTAAGCTAGATGTTAGCCGAATTAACGTGATCGGTCATTAGCTAGCTAGCCCATTTGACGTGGTCCATCAATCAATGTCTGTTTAAGTTGCTTTCCAGCAGCAATCATGCTTAAACAATATTAAAATCAATGTTGAAAGGTGAGGAGTAATATCAGCTAGCTAAGGTATGATGGTTGGGGGGGGAGACAAAAATAAATAAAACAAACCTACCACAATGTTGAGGCAACTTTACAAAATCTCTAGCCATCTAGCGATACATGGGCAAATGTGACCTTCTGCTGCTTGACATGCAGAGTCCACAATGGATGGAAAATGTACCTAAACCACACCAACACTACATGGCCAAAAGTATGTAGACCCTACAAATTAGTGGATTGGGCTATTTGTCACCCCCATTGCTGACCGGTGTATAAAATCGAGCTCAGCCATGCAATCTCCATAGACAAACATTGGCAGTAGAATGGCTGTCCTGAAGTGCTCAGTCACTTTCAACATGGCACTGTCATAGGATGCCACCTTTCCAACAAGTCAGTTCGTAAAAATTTTCCCCTGCTAGAGCTACCCCAGTCAACTGTAAGTGCTGTTATTCTGAAGTGAAAACATATAGGAGCAACAACGGCTCAGCCGCGAAGTGGTAGGCCACACAAGCTCACAGAACGGGACCGCTGAAGCGTGTAAAAATTGTTCAGTTGCAACTCACTACCGAATTCCAAACTGCCTTCGGAAACAACTTCAGCACTAGAACGGTTCGTCGGGAGCTTCATGAAATGGGTGTCCATGGCCGAGCAGCCGCACACAAGCCTAAGATCACCATGCACAATGCCACACGTCGGCCAGAGTGGTGTAAAACTTGCCACCATTGGACTCTGGAGCAGTGGAAACGCGTTCTCTGGAGTGATGAATCACGCTTTCTCCATCTGGCAGTCCGATGGACAAATCTGGGTTTGGCGGATGCCAGAAGAATGCTACCTGCCCCAATGCATAGTACCAACCGTAAAGTTTGGTGGTCTGGGGCTGTTTTTCCATGGTTCTGGCTAGGCCCCTTAGTTCCAGTGAAGGGAAATCGTAACGCTACAGCATACAATGACATTCTATATGATTCTGTACTTCCAACTTTGTGAAAACAGTTTGGGAAGGCCCTTTCCTGTTTCAGCAGGACAATGCCCCAGTGCACAAAGCGAGGTCCATATAGAAATTGTCAAGATCCGTGTGGAATAACTTCACTGGCCTGCACAGAGCCCTGACCTCAACCCCATCAAACACTGTTGGGATGAATTGGAATGCTGACTGTGAGCCAGGCCTAAATCGCCCAACATCAGTGCCGACCTCACTAATGCTCGTGGCTAAAGGGAAGCAAGTCCCCGCAGCAATGTTCCAACATCTAGTGGAAAGCCTTCCCAGAAAAGTGGAGGCTGCTATCGCAGCAAAGAGAGGGACCAACTCCATATTAATACCCATGATTTTGGAATGAGATGTTCGACGAGCAAGTGTCCACATACTTGTCAGGTAAAGTACAGTTTTACATCACTCAATCATCCAATTAAAGGGTGGCTAATATTGAGCAATAGAGGTGTACTCCAGCTGTGTTTTGTGCTGTAATGCATGAGAGCGGGCTGTGAGCTTGCCCCCCAGGTGGGAATGGAATGTTAGGAAGATAGTTGTATCATTTGGTACAACCTGACAATACAACCTTTCACAATCTCTAAGGCTGCAATTGACCTTGACAAATTAAAATGTCATGCTGTTTTGTTCACTGTTTGTAATACAGCCCAAGTGCTGTCTCCTATGTCACTGATGTCCTGTAGTGTACTGCCCTGGCCAATGGACTGTTCGAGTCCTGTCAACATCTCAAAGGGTGAAGAAGAAAAAAAATCCAGATTCATGGAAATTCTCAGGGCATTTGTTCACTGCAGAGGTGTTGAATGGGGGAGTGATTGACATCACAAGCTTGTTGACATCTCCAGAGACAAAAGGTGTTTCCAAAGGGAAGGAGGGGAGATGAAAAGGTACAGCGGAGTTCCAAGAAAAGACAAGTGTGGATCACCCCCCCAGGACTAGGGAGTGGATGCTGAACTCTCTCCTTTCACCCAGTGCAGTTGACGTTAAAGTCTCTTGATGTTATGCAACAAGACATTCACCCTTTCATCCATGGCTTCATCCCCCCCCACCAAACCTCTGCTCTGGATAGAGAAAGGTAATTCATCTGGGAAGTATATTGAGTGGTGGGGATGAAGCCATGGATGAAAGGGTGAATGTCTTGTTGCGTAACATCAAGAGACTTTAACGTCAACTGCACTGGGTGAAAGGAGAGAATTCAGCATCCACTCCCTAGTCCTGTCTCTCTGCTCCAATGCCCTCACAAAGCACATGCTTTTGTCCACGGTGACCCTCAGCTTACATGGTGCTCCATTTATACAGCTGGCTGCTATTTACCTCAACCAGCCAGGTTAGGCACTGTAGCTCAGGGCTTATAGTGTAGTATGCCACTGCCACCCGCTGTGGTGGACTGGAGTGAAGCGGGCCTGAGGCTCAGGATATGTGGGACATTCACTTTATTGAATTCAATTGCATACACATGGCACCACTTACAGGGCTGGGCAATCTGAACAAGACAATATCGTCCCATAATGGATACAACAATCACAATAAAGGTATAAAGCATATGAGCGCGCCTAGGGGACGATTCAGACATAGGAAATGTGTGCCTTTCCGAAACACTTCTCAGTAGTTGGTATTAAGACTTACCTTATGCAGGTGTGTAAGGGGCTTTGCAGGAGTGCTTCCCTTGTGCAGGCTGAAAACATTTACTTCAACTGCTAAAAACCCTCCCACTTACTGGCACAACAGATTCTCGGGGAGTTTTCATTCAATAGGGTTTATAATACATTGCTCTTAAAAAAAGGTAAGTAGCATAAACATAACCACATGTAACATGGATTTGCATTAGTACATGCATTAAAAGTCCCAAAGTTACAGCTCACTTTTCTATTTTCGAATTATTACATAAAACCGATCAGAAATGTTTCTGGGGTGTGATGTAATAAGGAGGACCCGGCAAGCCATCCAATAATGTAAACTCCAACAGAAATAAATTACATTTAAATAAAAATAACTTGCACTCATTTCAATTGCATTTTCAGACCATTTACAAGCAAATACTTTATGAATGTATTGTTACAAATCAACTTCCAAGGTTGCTAGCCAACTAGCCTGCTGACATTGTTAGTAGTGCCTGAGTCAGCCAGTTGCTATCAACACCTAGCTTACAGCTACATTAAAAGTAACCCAAAGCGTTAATACATAATGCGATCTAACCAATTATCAAATCATGTTAACTGCATATAGCGATCTTAGCCAGCAAGCCAGCCAGCTAACGTTAGCTAATTAGCCAAATAGCTAGCCTAACTAACCACCACTTATGGTCGGCAAGCTAGAACCCAACTACTGAAAATCAGCTAGAGAACAACACAACCAAAACATAACCACTGATTAAAAGCAAAAGAGAGCAGCCTTGATGGCTGGGGTCCATCCAATGGTAAAACTTTTTTTTTTTAAGAATAGTGCAAGCTGAGTTAGCTTCCAAAGCGAGGGGGAGGTGGGCACTTTGTCAGGCCAGGGGAAAGTCAAGGAAATCCCAAATAGATATATTCCAGATATCTGTCACCTCGCACTAAAGCCAAAGTGGAAAAAAAGTTACAAAACTCCCATAGCCTACTTCAGAGAACATTCCCGAAAAGTTGACAAAACAAAAAGGAAAACAGACGAGGTACTACACAATTAGAGCAAGCAGGTATGTTTCTCTTTCGTTTTGAGCCCATGGCAAGAAGTCACCAGAGCCTGCCGTGCTAACGGGTTCCCACTTGATAACAGCCACAAAGTTGGTGATGAGCTGCATGGCCGTACGTTCCCCATCTGCTCACCTCACACGTAACTAGATCGTCAAATGTTGGGGTTAAGAAAGTATGATTGAATCATTAAAAAAAGATTGATCAATATTTAATGTGTAAAGGCTCTCAATCAAAAATAGTGCTTTGATTCATCCTGAAAGTTGTCATATTCAAGTCCAATCCATGAAATATTGAGAGCCGGAAAAGTGTACAATAGGGGTTGAACAATAGTCCTTTAAATCTACCCCATATCATGGAACTCTGACAGTCAGTAGCCGTGAACCGTGCACCAGGTTTAACCTGCTACGTGTGCTTCGAGTTATATCATTATCCAAATATGCTACATGTCCAAAATTATTGCACACCGTTAGATTAGTCTATGAACCACTAATGCTAGCGACACCCAGGAACACCTGCACGGACATGACAGAGGAAAGAAAAGGTAAACGGAATGGAATAATGCAAAATGTAGGCTACAAATTTAAGTTAACTAAACACTAAAGTGGGTTGTAAATGTATGTGGGTATTTCTGACGGTGGCTCCCGATAGTGGCTAATATTTTACATGATACAAATGGTCAAATAAAAAAAGCCCAGGTATACACATATACATACTGCTCAAAAAAATAAAAGGGAACACTAAAATAACACATCCTAGATCTGAATGAATGATTCTTATTAAATACTTTTTTCTTTACATAGCTGAATGTGCTGACAACAAAATCACACAAATTATCAATGGAAATCAAATTTATCAACCCATGGAGGTCTGGATTTGGAGTCACACTCAAAATTAAAGTGGAAAACCAGACTACA
Organism: Oncorhynchus kisutch; assembly: GCF_002021735.2. Classification (NCBI taxonomy): domain Eukaryota; kingdom Metazoa; phylum Chordata; class Actinopteri; order Salmoniformes; family Salmonidae; genus Oncorhynchus; species Oncorhynchus kisutch. The sequence goes on from NC_034174.2 coordinate 37,489,971, forward strand.
GGCTGATCCAACTTTGATGTAATGTCCTTAAAACAAGTCAAAATGAGGCTCAGTAGTGTGTGTGGCCTCCACGTGCCTGTATGACCTCCCTACAACGCCTGGGCATGCTCCTGATGAGGTGGCGGATGGTCTCCTGAGGGATCTCCTCCCAGACCTGGACTAAAGCATCCGCCAACTCCTGGACAGTCTGTGGTGCAATGTGGCGTTGGTGGATGGAGCGAGACATGATGTCCCAGATGTGCTCAATTGGATTCAGGTCTGGGGAACGGTCGGGCCAGTCCATAGCATCAATGCCTTCCTCTTGCAGGAACTGCTGACACACTCCAGCCACATGAGGTCTAGCATTGTCTTGCATTAGGAGGAACCCAGGGCCAACCGCACCAGCATATGGTCTCACAAGGGGTCTGAGGATCTCATCTCGGTATCTAATGACAGTCAGGCTACCTCTGGCGAGCACATGGAGGTCTGTGCGGCCCCCCAAAGAAATGCCACCCCACACCATGACTGACCCACCGCCAAACCGGTCATGCTGGAGGATGTTGCAGGCAGCAGAACCTTCTCCACGGCATCTCCAGACTGTCACATGTGCTCAGTGTGAACCTGCTTTCATCTGTGAAGATCACAGGGCGCCAGTGGCGAATTTGCCAATCTTGGTGTTCTCTGGCAAATGCCAAACGTCCTGCACGGTGTTGGGCTGTAAGCACAACCCCCACCTGTGGACGTCGGACCCTCATACCACCCTGTTTGAGTCTGTTTCTGACCGTTTGAGCAGACACATGCACATTTGTGGCCTGCTGGAGGTCATTTTGCAGGGCTCTGGCAGTGATCCTCCTTGCACAAAGGCGGAGGTAATGGTCCTGCTGTTGGGTGTTTGCTCTCCTACGGCCTCCTCCACATCTCCTGATGTACTGGCCTGTCTCCTGGTAGCGCCTCCATGCTCTGGACACTACGCTGACAGACACAGCCAACCTTCTTGCCACATCTCGCATTGATGTGCCATCCTGGATGAGCTGCACTACCTGAGCCACTTGTGTGGGATGTAGACTCCGTCTCATGCTACCACTAGAGTGAAAGCACCGCCAGCATTCAGTGACCAAAACATCAGCCAGGAAGCATAGGAACTGAGAAGTGGTCTGTGGTCCCCACCTGCAGAACCACTCCTTTATTGGGGGTGTCTTGCTAAATGCCTATAATTTCCACCTGTTGTCTATTCCATTTGCACGACTGCATGTGAAATGTATTGTCAGTGTTGCTTCCTAAGTGTGATTGACTTGGAGTTACATTGTGTTGTTTAAGTGTTCCCTTTATTTTTTGGAGCAGTAATATATATATATATATATATATATATATCTTAACATTCTAAAGCGAATTTATCAACTCGGCAGGTTCAGTCTTACAGAAGAATATAGCTTGGGTCTCCAAATTTCTTCCACGCAAATTACGAGGTCATACAATTAATAATAGCTCAGCCATTTATAGCATACTCAACTGTGGAAAAGGGCACGCAATGCATGTCATGTTTCTATTTAACCAGGTAAGCCAGTTGAGATCATTTACAACTGCGTCCTGGCCAAGATATGCAACTCACATGATTTTCAGTTTGCTTCCATATGACTGGTTTCACATGTCTCCAGGGATCATAAGGAAAAATCTAAAAACTGTTTTTACAATCCCCTTTTCCAAACTATTTACTAATTTACAAAGCTCTTATCAATAGCTCTTGTACATTTTTAATGCTGCTGGTCAAATGTCCGGTGCAACATTTTCCTAACAGAAACCCTGTCATGTGGGTTCACCTTCCAACAGGACAACGACCCTAAGAAAAGCCAAGACAACGCAGGAGTGGCTTCAGGACAAGTCTCTGAATGTCATTGAGTGGCCCAGCCAGAGCCCGGACCCCGATCAAACATCTCTGGAGACTTGAAAAATAGCTGTGCAGCAACACTCCACATCCAACCTGACAGAGCGTGAGAGGATCTGCAGAGAATGGAATGAACTGACCAAATACAGGTTTGTCAAGCTGGTAGCGTCATACCCAAGAAGACTTGAGGCTGTAATCCCTGCCAAAGGTGCTTCAACAAAGTACTGAGTAAAGGGTTTGAATACTTGTGTAAAAGTGATACTTCCATTTTTATATAAATTTGCAAACATTTCCAAAAACCTGTTTTTGCCTTTGCCATTATGTGTAGATTGATGAGGCAAAACAATCCCTATCCCAATCTGTTGTTCCCACATGCTTCAAGAGGGCCACCATTGTTCCTGTTCCCAAGAAAGCTAAGGTAACTGAGCTAAACGACTACCGCCCCGTAGCACTCACTTCCGTCATCATGAAGTGCTTAGAGAGACTAGTCAAGGACCATATCATCTCCACCCTACCTGACACCCTAGACCCACTCCAATTTGCTTACCGCCCAAATAGGTCCACAGACGATGCAATCTCAACCACACTGCACACTACCCTAACCCATCTGGACAAGAGGAATACCTATGTGAGAATGCTGTTCATCGACTACAGCTCAGCATTTAACACCATAGTGCCCTCCAAGCTCGTCATCAAGCTCGAGACCATGGGTCTCGACCCTGCCCTGTGCAACTGGGTACTGGACTTCCTGACGGGCCGCCCCAAGGTGGTGAGGGTAGGCAACATCTCCACCCCGCTGATCCTCAACACTGGGGCCCCACAAGGGTGCGTTCGGAGCCCTCTCCTGTACTCCCTGTTCACCCACGACTGCGTGGCCACGCACGCCTCCAACTCAATCATCAAGTTTGCGGACGACAACAGTGCTAGGCTTGATTACCAACAACGACGAGACAGCCTACAGGGAGGAGGTGAGGGCCCTCGGAGTGTGGTGTCAGGAAAATAACCTCACACTCAAAGTCAACAAAACTAAGGAGATGATTGTGGACTTCAGGAAACAGCAGAGGGAACACCCCCCTATCCACATCGATGGAACAGTAGTGGAGAGGGTAGTAAGTTAAGTTCCTCGGCGTACACATCAGACAGACTGAATTGGTCCACCCACACAGAAAGCATCGTGAAGAAGGCGCCGCAGCGCCTCTTCAACCTCAGGAGGCTGAAGAAATTCGGCTCGTCACCAAAAGCACACAAACTCTTACAGATGCACAATCGAGAGCATCCTGTCGGGCTGTATCACCGCCTGGTACGGCAACTGCTCCGCCCACAACCGTAAGGCTCTCCAGAGGGTAGTGAGGTCTGCACAACGCATCACCGGGGGCAAACTACCTGCCCTCCAGGACACCTACACCACCCGAAGTCACAGGAAGGCCATAAAGATCATCAAGGACAACCACCCGAGCCACTGCCTGTTCACCCTGCTATCATCCAGAAGGCGAGGTCAGTACAGGTGCATCAAAGCTGGGACCGAGAGACTGAAAAACAGCTTATATCTCAAGGCCATCAGACTGTTAAACAGCCACCACTAACATTGAGTGGCTGCTGCCAACACACTGACTCAACTCCAGCCACTTTAATAATGGGAATTGATGGGAAATGATGTAAAATATATCACTAGCCACTTTAAACAATGCTACCTAATATAATGTTTACATACATATACATATGAGATGAATAATGTAGGGTATATACTGTACTCTCTCATCTACTGCATTCTTATGTAATACATGTATCACTAGCCACTTTAACTATGCCACTTTGTTTACATACTCATCTCATATGTATATACTGCACTCAATACCATCTACTGTATCTTGCCTATGCCGCTCTGTACCATCACTCATTCATATATCTTTATGTACATATTCTTTATCCCCTTACACTTGTGTCTATAAGGTAGTAGTTTTGGAATTGTTAGCTAGATTCCTTGTTGGTTATTACTGCATTGTCGGAACTAGAAGCAGAAGCATTTCGCTACACTCGCACTAACATCTGCTAACCATGTGAATGTGACAAATAACATTTGATTGATTTGATGTTGCACTACGGTTTTGTGATGAAACGTAGTGTAGTTGAATTTATTCCGCCAATGTGTGACGGTTGTCTTTTTGCTGTCAAGGCCTTATTGTAGATCACGGTGGCAAATGAACGAATGGGTTAGAGCAAACCGGTTGTAATATGGCTCTTTTCTGTTACTGGCTTCACTTCCTCAGTGATATTACACAAGCATAGCTACACATTCATTTCTTAGATCTCCACCCCAAACAAATAGCATGGCTATTCTCATGCTGAAGTTCAAGGTCAGAATTCGCACAGAGATATGTTCCATTTAGGCGCACTTAACGATGGTCTGAATTACCCCCATTGAATAGGTTGAGGGCAACTGGCCTCTGGAGAAATCCAACAGTATACATACTACACACATCCATAGCAAAACCAATTCATTCACAGCATACTGGTCAGACCTAATACTCTCAATGTTGCAACTTAGGCCCTACATCACTACAACACAATAATTCTAGGACAGGTCTTGAAGATCCATCTCTCATTGAAAGCCAAGGCAATAGAGAGCTTGTGCAATTCAGGATTGAAGGAGCACATATCTACAGTTCTGTTGTTTATCTGTTTGGGAGTGAGAGTAAGGGAGGAATAGATGGAGCAAGCCAAGGAGAAAAGGGAGGAGGGAGGGAGAATGTCAACGACTGAATTAAGATGAGTCAAGTTAAGAATGAAGGATGAGTTGGGAATAGAGCCCTACGCAAAAAAAAACATTTTATCTTGGCGGTTCCGAATTGGAGTTGTCTTGAAAGCACCATTAACTGGCCTAAATGGGTTTCTTCACTATAAATGTGGGGTTTCAACCACTGGTGAAGATCGACTCGGCCTATGAGGTATTCGTCACATATCATTGTCAGAGGCCTAAAATCAGTCTCATGGTTTAAGGCATTTCCCAGGTGCCACTGAGTCAGTGTGGGCTTGGGAAATGTCCCATTTAAGAGATTATGTTCACCCTATCTTTAAAGACTCCAGATTAGGTTGTGTGAGTTGGCGAAAGAGAGAGCGAGTGTATGTCAGAAAAGAAGCTCCTTTAGGTAGAGGCTGTTACCACAGGGGAAGTGAAAAAGGTCTTCACACATGAGGGAAAGACCCAGAGAAAGAGAAATAGAGGGGTTGGAATGACATGGTTATGAAAATGTCCCTGCATAATTTTTGTAGAATTAAATTGCTGCATGTGTACAATATATAAACTCAGCAACAAAAAAAAAGGCCCTTTTTTCAGAAAATTCATAAAAATCCAAATAACTTGAGTCTCCCTGCTCATCTGTGTGAACGTGCCTTAGGCATGCTGCAAATTGCAATGTCTGTACTCTGAGATGCCTAAGACAGTGCTACAGGGAGATGGTCAGCTGTCCATCCTCGCAGTGGCAGACCATGTGTAACACCTGCACAGGATCGGTACATTCGAACATCACCTGCGGGACAGGTACAGGATGGCAACAACAACTGCCCGAGTTACACAAGGAACGCACAATCCCTCCATCAGTGCTCAGACTGTCCGCAATAGGTTGAGAGAGGCTGGACTGAGGGCTCGTAGGCCTGTTGTAAGGCAGGTTCTTACCAGATATCACCGCAAACAACGTTGCCTATGGGCACAAACCCACTGTCACTGGAACAGACAGGACTGGCAAAAAGTGCTCTTCACTGACGAGTCGTGGTTTTGTCTCACCAGGGGTGATGGTCAGATTCGAGTTATCGTCGAAGGAATGAGCATTACACTGAGACCTGTACTCTGAAACAGGATCGATTTGAAGGTGGAGGGTCCGTCATGGTCTGGGGCGGTGTGTCACAGCATCATCGGACTGAGCTTGTTGTCATTGCAGGCAATCTCAATGCTGTGCGTTACAGGGAAGATATCCTCCTCCCTCATGTGGTACCCTTCCTGCAGGCTCATCCTGACATGACCCTCCAGCATCACAATGCCACCAGCCATACTGCTCGTTCTGTGTGTGATTTCCTGCAAGACAGGAATGTCAGTGTTCTGCCATTGCCAGCGAAGAGCCCGGATCTCAATCCCATTGAGCACGTCTGGGACCTGTTGGATCGGAGGGTGAGGGCTAGGGCCATCACCCACAGAAATGTCCGGGAACTTGCAGGTGCCTTGGTGGAAGAGTGGGGTAACATCTCACAGCAAGAACTGGCAAATCTGGTGCAGTCCATGAGGAGATGCACTCCAGTCTTAATGCAGCTGGTGGCCACACCAGATACCGACTGCTACTTTTGATTTTGACTCTCCCGTTGTTCAGGGACACATTTATGTTAGTCATAGGTCTGTGGAACTTGTTCAGTTTGTCTCAGTTGTTGAATCTTATGTTCATACAAATATTTACACATGTTAAGTTTGCTGAAAATAAAACAGTTGACAGTGAGAGGACATTACTTTTTTTTTGCTGAGTTTACATTATGTATCTTATCACATGTACAGCTTACAGATAGAGCCTTGAGTGGAAAATCTGTCACAGTGGGAGAGCTGCTGCTACAGCATCCCAAACAGCAAAAGCATAGGAAGGCAGTCTATCAGCACACCACTTTGCAATGAGCTAGAGGCAGTATGCATTTTGAAAACATATACCTAGTTTCAAACCTGAACATTTTACTACATATTGTCAGGATTGTCTTACATTGCATCAAAGTATCCTAGTCAAAAATCAGACCATATCCATGGAGGAAATTTTATATAAACATTCTCTCATTGTCCAGTAGCCCAAAGCACAATCCTAGTCACATTAGCAACCCATGCTAGTTGTTGCATTATGGAACTAACATTTGCTCATAGCCTACAGTCTTGTGCGCATTGCTGTGCTTATGAGATGTAAAAAATATAAAAAATCATTTAAAAAGAGTATCAACATTTTAAGATGAGTCTGCAACAGGTTGTTCATTGCTTGAAAAATATATATATATATATATATATATATATATATATATATATATATATATATATAGAGCCTAGGCCTACTGGTTGTATGAATTTGGGATCTATCGTCCCACAACTGTTCCAGAGCCTGGAATAGGCTGTCGTTCTTGACAAACTGACCAATAGAATAGGTAAACTTTTCTACTATGTGGGATAGTAGATTGACAAAGACTAGTGATTTTTCTGTTCATTATTCATTTGTTGGCTGAGGAAAAGTAAATGTGGTCAGTTAACATCTTCAAAGTGCACATCATTGTATCCACTTGCATGTTAATATGAATGACCATAATGGCACCCAATGCAGATGGGTCTGGTAAATTCTAAATGTTGCCGGTCAAATGTCCGGTGCCACAATTTCTTAAAGAAAACCATGGTGTGTGTGGCTGGGTTGGCTGGGTGTCATGCAGGCATATCTCTCAGCTCATAATGACATTTCACATTCCCACCCCCCATGTCCTCCTAGAAGTTTAAACTTTAGCCTTGTAATTAGGAGTCATTCACAGTCTCAAATATCTGTCTTGAACACAGCCATGGGTTCAAAATGTTACCTTTGTGTAGTAGCCTATGAGCAGTCAGGGTTTTATTAAATTCCACTTAGGAGTAGGTCTTTAACTGCACTCCCTTCTCACGTCTCCAGAGTTATTTTTCATTGAACTAGGCAAGTAAGTTAACAAATTCACAATGACGGACTACTACGACCAAACCCGGACGACGCTGGGCCAATTGTGTTGCCCAATCCCGGCCGGTTGTGATACAGCCTGGATTCAAACCAGGGTGTCTGTAGTGATGCCTCAAACACTGAGATGCAGTGCCTTAGACCGATGCGCCACTCGGGAGCCCAGAGTAACATATTTTATCACAAAAGACACTGTCCGAGGATTTTTGCCATTGGGAAGCAATTTAGTCTTGAGAGGCTAATATTATTCTTTGTAATGTTGCAGTTTTTCCATTCCTAGGTTTACTGGCACAATGATTTGCTATGAAGTTGTTGACAGTAATACTGGGTCAATGGTTGTTTGAAGACATGACTAAGTATTTATGTTCTAGGTCATGTATGGGTGTCATCGTGTTTTCGTATAGCGATGTGGTGGTGCTAATCAAGCCTTCCCAGCACAGTCAACCCACAGAGGTTTTGGGAATACTGTTGAGGAAGTTTCCAGAGTTACTGGAAGAAGATCCTGGTTCTTTTTTCACTCCCTTGCCTCCTCGTTATTCTCAACCTGAGATGGTTATCCTTGGCAACACCCTTTAATTGGTGCAATACAGATGTACCAGCGTGCCCAAGGCCATGCGTATAGCCTGGCATTTGAACGGTCTCTTGTCTACACCCAAATGGCAGACTATTCCCTATGTGGGGCACTGGGCTCTGGTCAAAAGTAGTGCCCTATGTAGGGAGTAGGGTGCCATTTGGGATGCAACCTGTCTTATCTCCAGTTGGATGCCTGAGGCGATCAAGGACAGACTATCTTGTCAGGTTTTACTATTGACTGACTACTTTCTGACAGGCCAATGCTTGCTGAACATAGGCCTTATACACTGCACTAACACATCATTCTCCTGAAAACACATTTACATTTTCACATTCACCATCTGCAGGAATATCATTTTCATTTTGAACTTCAGTCACAGACCACTGTTAGGGTGTCCAATAAACAAAGCCCTTGGTGGCCTGACCCTTGCCCTGTATGAGTTGGGTACATGTTTTGTTCTGGATATTTTATTGCCTTTGATTGTTGGTATGTGGAGGTCAATCAAACAGCCTGGGGCTTCCCGGCTGTTAGGCCCCATACCTGGCCATTGACCATCCTCACAGGGCTGTAGACAAAGCCTGTGAAACATTTAGAATCCTGCCTGTGTTAACCACGGAATGATGTTAGTGCGCCATTAGTGCCTCTAAATCACCACTGTGTGTGAATGTAGCCTGGGGTATTAAAACACCTTTAAGTGAGATTAGTGATGTTTTTTAAACCCCACCTCCTCCAGTCAGTACATACGGTGTGCCTCTAATACACCATGCCTCTAATACACCATAGGCAAATCAATGCTGGGCATTTCCAGCAAAAAGGAACCATGACCACCAACGTGAAGTTCATAGGAGCATATCAAACTGGGCGTCAAATGAAAGCTAAGAATCTATATTTTAGGGAAATTAAGGTATATACATTTTTAAACCACTTTCCATCAAAAAAAACATGGCATAAGCAAATGCTTTGATTTCTGGATAAACAAATAGAAAAGGGATTGTAGAAAACATCTACCAGGAAGAAAAAAAAACTCTTAAAAGCAGTGGCGATTTTAGCATGTACATTTTTTGGGGGTAAACTCAAAATGTTTTGGGGATGCATACCAGCAAAGCCACTACACAACACAATAATTGCACTATATCGGTGGCAAACGGAGCCCACAAACTGTTAGGACCTACATAAAGCTGTCCCAACAGCAGAGCTTTCTTCTCAGCGCCATGGATTGAAGCATTTCCATCGCTACACCCGGCTATCAGCGGAGCGTTGTCTGGCAGTGAAACAGTTCATTCAGCCTTATTTAAAACATAAGGGTACAACAAACAGATAAGAGGAAATCCGTAATTTCGATAAAGACTAATGAGCAAGCTAGGACGAACGTAGTTAATCATTTTCAGCGCTTTTGAAATGTACAGCGACAGAATTCAGGCCGGTCTTGGTGTTCTCCCTGTACACCAAGTCAGAACCGTAGAATAAATAAAAGGAGGTGTTTAAGCAGACAATGAAAGCTCTTACAATATTAAATAATTACATTTCTCTAAAACTGGTTATAGGCTACATGTGCACTACCAAGTCAGAGCAGTAGTTGAAATTAAGAGGGGAAAATAAACCAAATTATTAGGGTGAGGCACATGGTTACTAAAAGTTTACTACACAACATACACTCGGTATTACTTTCTTAGCTACAGTATACATATCTCCCTGGCATATTACATAATTTATGCAGCAGCATACAAAACATTTTTGGACTCACCTTGTTGTGCTGTACGCACTTGAACAGGAAGGTAGCGCGGAGGTCTTTCGTGGGCAAATTTTGTCATCAAACTTTGTCAAAGTCTGGCATTCTCTGCATGTATGGTGCTTTCAAGACAACTGGGAACTCGGGAAAAAAACAAGGTCGAATCATGATGATGTCAGTGAAGGTTGTAGCTCTAGAAAGAGGCCCGAGGTCCAGACTTACAATTCAGTTGGAAAATATGTTTTGAACGGTCATCCATGTCAGAGCTTGGCGGCAGAAATCATGCTGGCTTGACAGCATGGCCAATTTTGAATGTTTAACATTTTAACTTGGAAAAGAGACCCTTAAACTCAGACTTGGGACCACTCACCCACTCAACTGAATAGCAGGCTAGTGATAGCTTTGCAATGCTTTCACGTCATTTTATCTGTGGCCAATGATCGTGAGAGCCTTCTTGGATGGGCACTTTCGCTGTGCCTCTCACTCTCCAGTTGATGTCACCTCTCCTGGATCTTACCGACACCTACCCATGTGCCCCCTCTCTTTCCATTTACTGTAACCATCCTCCTCACGCACTGAGCACCGGACACCCATGGATGTTGACATTTGGTAGTTGACATTAGGTCAGTCCGCCCTGGCGTTGATGTTAATGTCCACAGACGGACCGGACCCAATTATAGACGTACTGTATGTTTCACAAGTTTGGATAATACAGTACAGTGAGTAGGGCACAGTGCAATACACTAGTAAAGAATAGTACAGTATATTGTACTGCACTGAACTCTGCTGTACTCCATTGTAAGGCACCGTCTCTGTGATGTCCAAACTTGTGAAACATGAGGAGAATGACATTCATATCCATAATGACGCAGTACAGATCAGGGACCCATGATGTAATTCCGTTACCCTGTGTAAATCCACTTCACTCGCTGTAGTTCAATAATCAAAAGAGATGTATTTTTAACCTCAAGGTGCCATGTCATTCTTTCTGCAGACATCTTTTAATCTGGAGCAGATATAAGTTTTTGTGAAAACGTCATCGCATAAAAACCTGAGAGGTTTTACCGTAATTCCATTGGCATTGTCACAGTTCTCCAATAAATTAGTTTTTGTGCATAGTCTTGTATAGTTTGTTAAACTTTGAAATCAATGACTTTTGTTTGGTATACATTTTAAAAGTTTTAAAAAACTGCAGTCAGTGTAATTCCGTTACCATGGAATTGTGCTGATTCCATTGTGAGGGGGAAAAAAAATGCTAGTGGTCAAAGGCTTTCATCACACCTGATTGGACAGAGACAGAGGCTGTCTTTACGATGATGTAACATCCTGGACAGGGACATACTGTCACATTGATGTCCTCCATCTTCACACCTCATTGACCAGGGACAGAGGGAGTGAAGTGTACTGGACTGGTGAGGTTTGTGGACCAAATGAGATCGACCTAGACACACTGGTTGATGATGTAACATCACTAAAAGCAGGCAAAATTGCACGTGTTTTTCATAGGAGATGGAATCAATAAACTACGGTTGTAATGTGTTTTCAATGTGCGAAGGCTGGTGCGTGCCAGGGGAGATGCAATAAATACATATTTTGTAAACTCAACTCTTTCTCACTGAGAATGATAACATACTGAAATGATAAAATGTTTTGCCCTCACTTCATTGCTAATGCTGTTACGTAGCCTAGCGGTTAAGAACATTGGACCAATAACTGAAAGGTTGCCGGTTCAAATCCCCAAACTGACAAGGTGGAAAAATCTGCTGTCCTGCCCTTGAGCAAGGCAGTTAACTGCCAGCAACTTTTCCCTGGGTGCTGATGTAGTCATTGATTAAGGCAGCCTCCTGCACCTCTCTGATTCAGAGGGGTTGGGTAAATGCAGAATGCATTCAGGTTGTGTGAATGAATGCATGCGCATCAGACTATTAGATCTCCAGCCTACCAATTACATTTAGGGTAAATGACTTATCCTTGTGGTCAGACAGTGGGTCCGATCCATCTCATTATGGTTTCGGTTGAGTTGTATTGTGCAACAGTTGTATGACCAGATTAGCTGGGACCACAGGTAAAAGTGATGTAATGGTTACGATGCCACAAATGCTATTGAATCATCATCCCTCAGAGTCTCTTACACACTACATTCATGGGTGTCTACAGTGGATGGACGAAAAGGGGTGAAAACGGTCTTCGGGATGGTAGGTAAGTATAAGTGAGAACAAGGTTGTGCATCACACACTCCCTGTATGCTTGGTCCCGTGAGAAGACACTAAAGGATTTCATTATAATCCCTTCTAAAATGTTTCCCTCAGCAGCAGCAATCTAAGTAGCTTTAACTGTCATGCCTGGCCTACTGCACTGTAGGTACAGACTGTACAGAACCACAGTCATGCGGTAAATGGAGGTCTCTTATTTGGAAAATAATTATTACAGATTCCCTTATTGTTAACAGGGGATTGCGGTCACGTCAAAGAAGCAATGGTCTGATGGTTCTTCCTCTTCCCACTTCTCTGTTGCAGTTTAAATGTGTAATCCTCATTTCAATGTGATGGAGTGGGTTCAGTCTCCACCCACTGTGCACCACCACACCATCCAAACTGCACTTTATGGGAATGAGACCAATCAAATGTGATCTTATTAAATGGGTCTTGCCTCTCCATACACCAAGTATTCCAAACATTAGGAATACCTTCCTAATATTGAGTTGCGCACCCCTCAGAACAGCTTCAATTCATCTGGGTACGGACTCTACAATGTATTGAAGGCATTCCACAGGGATGCTGGCCCATGTTGACTCTAATGCTTCCCCACAGTTGTGTCAAGTTGGCTGGATGTCCTTTGGGTGGTGGACCAGTCTTGAGACACATGGGGAAACTGTTGAGCTTGAAAGACACAGCAGCGTTGCAGTTCTGGCAGGTAGGAACGTTGGGCCAGTAACCGAAAGGTTGGCGGATGGAATCCCTGAGCTGACATGGTAAAAATCTGTTGTTCCTGAGCAAGGCAGTTAACCCACTGTTCCCCGATGACGTGGATGTCGATTAAGGCAGCACCTCTCTGATTCAGAGGGGTTGGGTTAAATGTGGAAGACACATTTAAGTTGAACTACTGACTTGGTATCCCCCTTTCTTAACACAAACCACTGCGCCTGGTTCCTACTACTCAGGCTCCCGAGTGGTGCAGCAGCCTAAGGCACTGCGTCTCAGTGCAGAGGAGTCACTGCAGACACCCTGGTTAGAACCCAGGCTGTATCACAACCGGCCGTGATTGGGAGTCCCATAGGGCGGCGCACAATTGGCCCAGCGTCGTCTGGGTTTGGCCGGTGTAGGCCGTCATTGTAAACAAGAATTTGTTCTTAACTGACTTGCCTCATTAAAAGGTTAAATAAAACAAATACCATACCCGTTCAAAGGCACTTTCATGTTGCGTCTTGCCCATTCACCCTCTGAATTGCCCACATACACAATCCATGTCTCAAGGCTTATAAATCATTCTTTAACCTCCTACCCTTTACACTGACTGAAGTGGATTTAACAAGTGACATCAATAAAGGGATCATAGCTTTCACCTGGATTCACCTTCATCAGTCTGTCATGGAAAGAGCAAGTGCTCTTAATGTTTTGTACACTCAGTGAATCTACTACTTACATTTGACCTGTAAATCCAAACGGTCTCAGGTCCGTTGTGACCCACATAGTCAGGCACATTTTAATTGGCAACCCTCCTAGACATGAGCATATTCCCACTGTTAATTCTGTACAGTGCACATACATACTAGAGGTCGACCGATTAATTAGGGCCGATTTCAAGTTTTCATAACAATCGGAAATCTGTATTTTTGGACGCGGTTTTGCAGATTTTTTTTATTTTTTACAATTTTATTTAACTAGGCAAGTCAGTTAAGAACACATTCTTATTTTCAATGACGGCCTAGGAACGGTGGGTTAAACTGCCTGTTCAGGGGCAGAATGACAGATTTTCACCTTGTCAGCTCAGGGATTCAATCTTGCAACCTTCCAGTGAACTAGTCCAACGCTCTAACCACCTGCCTCACGAGGAGCCCGCCTGTTACGCGAATGCAGTAAGAAGCAAAGGTAAGTTGCGAGCTAGCATTTAACTTAATCATAATCACTAGTTAAACTAGTAATATCAACCTTGTGTAGTTATCTAGCGTGTCCTGCGTTGCATATAATCGATGCGGTGCGCATTCACGAAAAAGGACAGTTGTTGCTCCAACGTGTACCTAACCAGAAACACCAATGCCTTTCTTAAAATCAATACACAGAAGTATATATTTTTAAACCTGCATATTTAGCTAAAAGAAATCCAGGTTAGCAGGCAATATTAACTAGGTGAAATTGTGTCACTTCTCTAGCATTCATTGCACGCAGAGTCAGGGTATATGCAACAGTTTGGGCCACCTGGCTCATTGCGAACTAATTTGCCAGAATTTTACGTATTTATGACATAACATTGAAGGTTGTGCAATGTAAAAGGAATATTTAGACTAATGGATGCCACCCGTTAGATAAAATACGGAACGGTTCTGTATTTCACTGAAAGAATAAATATCTTGTTTTCGAGATGATAGTTTCTGGATTCGACCATATTAATGACCTAAGGCTCGTATTTGTGTGTTATTATGTTATAACTAAGTCCATGATTTGATAGAGCAGTCTGACTGAGCGGTGGTAGGCAGCAGCAGGCTTGTAAGCATTCATTCAAATAGCACTTTCGTGCGTTTTGCCAGCAGCTCTTTGTTGTGCGTCAAGCATTGCACGGTTTATGACTTCAAGCCTATCAACTCCCGAGATTAGGCTGGTGTAACCGATGCGAAATGGCTAGCTAGTTAGCGGGGTGCGCGCTAATAGCGTTTCAAACGTCACTCGCTCTGAGACTTGGAGTAGTTGTTCCCCTTGTTCTGCATGTTAACGCTGCTTCGAGGGTGGCTGTTGTCTTGTTCCTGGTTCGAGCCCAGGGAGGAGCGAGGAGAGGAACAGAAGCTATACTGTTACACTGGCAACACTAAAGTGCCTATAAGAACATCCAATAGTCAACGGTATATGAAATACAAATAGTAGAGAGAAATAGTCCTATAATAAACTACAACCTAAAAGTTCTTAGATTGGAATATTGAAGACTCATGTTAAAAGGAACCACCAGCTTTCAAATGTTCTCATGTTCTGAGCAAGGAACTTAAACGTTAGCTTTCTTACATGGCACATATTGCACTTTTACTTTCTTCTCCAACACTTTGTTTTTGCATTATTTAAAAGTTTCATTATTTATTTGAGGCTAAATTGATTTTATTGAAGTATTATATTAAGTTAAAATAAGTGTTCATTCAGTTTTGTTGTAATTGTCATTATTACAAATACAATTTTATTTTATTATATTTATTTTTTATTGAAAATCGCCCAATTAAATCGGTATCGGCTTTTTTTGTCCTCCAATAATCTGTAACGGCGTTGAAAAATCATAATCGATCGACCTCTAAACACACACGGTTTCTGTCAGGAGAATTTGTCACTGGACAAGTGACTGGGAAGATTATTTATCTGACATTTGAGAAATGTACCGTTCATCATTGGGTGCGTAACCCATTAGGGTGTCCACCCACGCAGCCAGCGCCATCAAACTATGGATATTGGCCAAATGAGACATTTACAGGTCCTTAAAAACAGCCTATAACAAATTACAAAAACACTATTCCTTGTTTTTCAATGTGCAAAACTTTATAGCGTATTCGTTTACTTTCCTAAATCAATAATTGTCCGCCTCAACAGTTCAACTGTTAGGGATTTGAGCAATAAATGCATTGCATGCATAGGCATCCACCGTATGATATTAATATGTGAAATATTTTTTTTAAAGAAGCTTAGGCCTAGCCCCAGGAGAGATCAAGATATGCCGGCGGCATTCTACGACACCAACAAGCACTTATGCATCCTTGTCAGACTGGGAAACCCTGCTCAGTAGCCTAACTCTGTCCTCAGGACCCCAAGGGGTGCATGTTTTTGTCCTAGCACTACAGATGTTTCAAATTCTGGACTAATCATCAAGCTTTGATCATTTAAATCAGCTGTGTAGTGTTAGTGCAAAAATGTGCACCCCTTGGGGTCCAGAGGACAGAGTTTGGGAAACACTGGGCTACAGTGTCTGCTATACAGATAGACACACTGGAGGCTAATTCGCAATTCTATCCAAATATTTTTTTAATAAAAGATAAGCATTATATTGTTAGACTATAGGAGTAACTCTGGTAGGCCTAAAACATTGTTTTTCACCTCAAGTTCCAACTGTCGGCGTTAATTGGAGCACTGCTGCGCACTACCTTCATATCATAGGCCTGCAGTAAAATAGGTTAATAGCCACACATTTACAAAAGTTTCTGAACTTCATTAGGGTAATATCAAGTCATTCAAGCCATTGATTAGAAGGAAAATACAAGCAGGACATTATAGTTGCAAACACAACGTTACAATTGGAACTTAAATTGCCCCCCTACAACATATGTATGTATAAGCAAACTAACTACAGAGCACATGATTAAAAAGACAGGTTGAACTTAATTTATCCAATGAAAAATGTCTCAACAGAATGAAACAAAGCACATTTTGCATGTTTAAAGAACTGATTTAGATTAATACATAGGCCTACAATAAGGATATACAAGAATAATAAAACAAATTAAATACAGAAAGTTATAATAATTGCATCCTACCTGAATAGCAAGTTGCACAGTAGACTGCATAAGGCCATTTTTGTAGTGTTAAATATTCTGCTTATGTAAATAATGTAGAATTACATGAAATGCTTTTATAAAAAGGCTATCCCATCCCAAGACCATGCAAAAAAGTAGTCCCTGTGTGTGGAAATCCCAAACATGTGTCTGCACAACTGTATGCCAGTACGCAAAAATAATAATTCATTCATTTTTAAAAAGCACCCCCACCCCACAAACTCAAAACATATTTTAGCAGCTATGACTGGGACTAACTGCAACTGGCTAACTGAAGAATGTTTCTGAAAGACTGGAAAAGGGCGTTTTAAAAAATTTGTCACCAAAACGCTCAGAGGCGTGCACAGGTAATTGTTTCCAGAAGTTCCAGATTTGGTCATTTGGGGTATCCAGTTGAGGTTGGGAGCCGCCTGTTGTGTAGCACCTTCCACATTCTGACTAGATGACATAAGAGAGCTAACAAACTCACTAGAACTTAATAGCTATTAATTGATAAGACATAAAAGGTATGTGCAGCACAGAAGGCATGCGCAACACTTGAGCAGCCTAGGTGGGCAGTTGCACAAACTCCTTCAGTTGACAAATCACTATTATTTTTGTTAATTAGTCTAGAAGGCCTAATCTTCCAGAAGGTCTCATGCTCAACCAAATGCATGGAGATAAGATTGTTGAGCTGCTTAGATTGTTGATCTGCTTAACTTGTGCAAACACCAATTGCATGACAACCCACTCATCTTATTTAGTTAACATTACAGTCATCAGCATGTTAAAATGAATGAAATATAAAGACAGGATGAGGAGTAGCTTGGAAGACAGAGGATTTTAAACTCAACACTTTCTTTAGGAAAACAGCAGCGGTGGTGGTTCTGGTGAAAAGAAACGGAGCGGGTTCATGAAATAAGCAGGCCTTGTATTTTGTGTAATTCTGCAAAATACATGGGCTACACAGTACACTACAGTAGCCTTCATGAAATTGGAGAAATTATTAGGCTACATGCCTTTCATGCAATGTAGCCTTTTTATTGACAATTAATGCAATATGTATTTGATTCAGTAATGAGCTGAAAGTAGATGTTTGAAGGGTCATTCCATTTGATTTCAAATCACTTTTTGACCACACACACCTTTTGATTTGAGTGCAACTTTCCATACATGCAGCATTTGTCCATGGTAGAGGTGGTCAGAAAGTGACATTTTGGGCCTGAATGCCAAAACATTCAGGAGTTAGAGGTACTCAAAGTTGACCCATTTTGCACACCCCACTATAACATGAGACATTCATGTACATCTTCATCACTGGAAAATATGAATAGTTTAGTTTGATATTATTTAAAAGCTTACCAACAGTGTTGTCAAACTATTTGAGAATTGTCTTTTTAAAAAAATGTTTAAAGCATGTTGGCATGTTTTTAACCATTAAACGGGTACTGCGAGATTAAGATTTAGTATTTTGTCTACTTACTCAGAGTCAGACAAACTCATGGGTACAATTTTTATGTCTCTGCGTGGAGTTTGGAGATGAAAGTTAACATATTAGGACAATTGCTGGAAGCTATGTGGTTGGTCATTTAGTCTTACAAAGCTATACATAGTAGTCAATATTTTATACATTTGTTAAAGTTACTGAGTGACAATCATAAGAAACAAGATTCTATCCACTTCCTCATTCTTTCCCAGAATTCGCATAGAGATCACAACATTGTATCTGTCCCATTATGGCGACTGAGTTCACGCGCAGCGCCATTGAGTAGCATGCAACAACGAAAGAATGAAGAAGTGGACAGAATATAATTTCTTATGATTATCAGTAACATTAATAACTAATGCATAAAATAGCAATGACTTTGTATTTATTGTTTACTTACAAGTCTAAATGCATTTGTTAATGAAATGAAAAGTATTAGTATTGTTGTCTGCAAGGTATTTTCCGTTAGGTGTCGGACCCCAGGAAGACTAGCTGTCGCTATTGGCGTTGGCTAATGGCGATCCTAATAATACAAATGATCATAAAATCATATGTATAGCGTTGTAAGACTATAACTGACAAAATAAAATGTTAATTCGTCACATATGCCAAATACAACAGGTGTAGACCTGAATGCTTACTTACAAGCCCTTAACCAACAATGCAGTTCAAGAAATAGAGTTTAGAAAATATTTACTAAATAAACGATACATAATATAAATAACACAATAACGAGGCTATATACAGGGGGTACTGGTACCAAGTCAATGTGCGGGGGTACAGGTTACTCGAGATAACTTGCATATGTATGTAGGGGTAAATAGACTATGCATAGATGAGTAGCAGCAGTGTTAAAACAATGTAAATAGTCCAGGTGGCCATTTGATGAATTGTTCAGCAGTCTTATGGCTTGGGGGTAGAGGCTGTTAAGGAGCCTTTTGGCCCTAGACTTTGCCCTCTGGTACCGCTTGTCATGCAGTAGCAGAAAGAACAGTGACTTGGGTGACTGGAATCTTTGACAAATTTTGGGGCCAACTACGCAGCTTTAGTGTTGTTAGAAAGCCCATTTCTCTGCTTTTAAGAGGCGCTGGCTACTGTACCGGCAGACTTCTAGCAATTGTGCTAAGCTAACGATATGATAACTTCAATCAACACTAAACTGCAAGCAGACACAAAAATGGTATCCATGAGTTTCTCTGACTCTGGGTAAGTAGAAAACGTGATACTGCGAGATTTTGTTTAACATCAATTATCTGAAAACACGTAGTCGCCGATTTTTTCCTCCTTCAATTTCCACTTATATTGTAGCTAAGAACCTAATTTATATAATCTAAGGTGTTTGTGTTGTGCCCAACATCGGTTGAGACAAAGCATACTCTTGAACACAGGGTGGATTTCATTTCAATTATAGAAATAATTCATATAAAATGGACCTATCCCTTCAAACCATTGCAATTTAACTGGCACACAATTTAAAATGTACATTTTTACTTCCAATTTACTTTCACAAAGACGGGCGCTGGTCCACCTGCCGTCAAATGTCAACTTAAACTGTGAATGTCTGTTCCATTATCTATATTTCTATGATTTCAACAGGATTCTATCGAATATTGACAGTATAATGTATAAGAACTGATATTCCCATTCAAGTCAACCTGATGTGTGGACCTCCAACCATATTTGTGATACAATTTCAACTTTCAGATGGTATTCCCACCCTGTATTCAAGAGTATGCTGTGTCAACTGATGGTGGGCACAACCCAAACAACTCAGATTATGTAAAATAGTCTAAACGACATGTGATTTTTTTTGTTTAACAAGCTAAGTATACTAGTTTAGACAGGCTATTTTAAGTTAAAGAAAACAAAATAGTTCGACAACCCTGTTAGCTTTTAAATGATCAAACTCAACCGTTTATCTTTTCCAATGATGAAGAATTTAATTTCTCATGGTATGGTGGGGTATGGAAAATGAGTCAACTTTGAGCGTCTCTCTCCTGAATGTCTTGGCATTTCTGACCATTTCTACCTTCGGCAAATCTGTATGGAAAGTTTCGTTCAAACCAAAAGGGGTGGGGTCAGAAAGTGATTGAAATCAAATGGAACGACCCTGAAGGAAGTTGCAACATTGTAGCCTAAACACTCATATTCATATCGTATGTAAAAATGAATGGCTACATACTGACTGGTTACATTTTGTAGCCAAAGACCTCACTACATGAATGTAGATGTGACAATGTATCGCATCGTTTTCTGTGAATTGCCTACCTATTCACCGAATATAACAGTCGCAACCAAATAAGATTAACCTATTCAACGTAGATATGGCAATTGACAACAGATGTGAATTCCAATGGCTGGTACACAAATAAGCGACTGTTTTTACTTGCCCTGTGCTAAATCAAATAGCCACATAGCTCTCAAGTGATTGTTAGGCTAATGTGTATTCCATGCAGCAGCGCACCAGGCAAACATAGGCAGAAATTATTCTTGCAAATAGCCCTAAACCGGGTCAAAGGTATTTTTTTCTGAATGGTTCAAGAAAGGGCAGTAAGGACGGCGCATAAAATAGAATTAGCGAAGGTTATCAGTGCGTCTTACCGTCAATGGCTCTGGCTGGAACGATTACCTCCAAACTGTGCAAAAATCCCAAGAAAAACAACCCAACCGCCAGCGTGTTCGCTGTGGCGCGAAACATTGTTTCATAAAAGAGATAAAGACAAGATAAACGAAATAAAACTCATCCACCACCGCTTTTTGGTCCTGTCAAGCGAGAGTTCGCAGTCAGCCTGCGAAATGTTTCCGTGCCTGAGCGATGCTCTGTCGATGCGCAACGGAGCTGCAAGGGCTTTGTGCTCGCAACGAGAATAAAAACGGTGTACTCTATCAGAGCTAAAGCCAAGGCTTCTCCAGCCCCGGGAATGCTACGGGTTCCTTTGATGCATGGATACCATGTAGCTGGAATTATCTGTTAGCTAGCCTTTCTGGGTTGCAGCACACGCATGCAGAGATGAAGAAGAAACGGGAGAGACGGCGCCTATGATGTGCCCAAACCATACAGGGGTGTCTTTTTCTTTGTTCTCCGTGACAGCCGGCGAGACAGTTCTGACAACCACAGCAGAAAATAAAAAAAGTAATAGTAATTTCTCTCCCCAACCCCACCACCTCTGTTGCTGGTGGTAACGCAGATTGAGCCGGTATTGAGCCTCATCCCCTTAAATCAGCGGGCTGATGTGTGTGACGTCACCAACACCAATGGCTGGCCACATTTCTGTCCACCGAGCATCCTGCGCACCAGGCGACGATTGGGCAAATTCTTTTCGGTGACAAGCTCCACGAATCAAACCAGAGCGCGAAGAGTGTATGTTGATAATAGTGCTACCCATTTTCAGTTGTCTTAGATGGATATGATTATTTTTCTTTCAAATGCTTGTGGCGTCGTCATCTCCTCATCCAAAGCCTGTTTCGAATGCCTAATTTGTCCACAGAATCTGCTGAAATATTGATATTTGCCCATGTGTCGTACAGGATAGGCTAGCTAGAAAGGCCTACAGTGGCAGCCTAGATTGTGTGAAAGCGGACAAATAAATGTATGAAACAACATTACATAATTGTGTTATATTTATGTCTGGGTAAAGGTGCATACTTCAGAATTGTTAGCATAATCCTATATCTAGAGTGAGAATTTATTTGCAACGTTTCAGGACCATTTTTTCCTGGGATGGGGGTGAAACATCCCATAGTAAGTCAAAATGATGAGTAAAGAAAACGAAGTGTGGAAGGTGTTGAAAAGCTCACATGCTCATAACTGCATACCTTATCACTATGTTTATGTAGGAGAGACTGGGCTTGATGGTATTTCTCAGGAGTATATTTTACAATACCATTTTCATTATTAGGAGAAAGACCAAGGTGTTGGGTTGAAATGGAGACTCTTTTTATCCTAATATCTTATTCCAACATGTAGTTAAACACCATTAAACACACTGTCGACTTGTGACAACCAGCCCCATCACGGGGTTCTCACACAGTATGGGGTTGGTTGTCACAGTGTTTGACATTTGTTTTTCAGCAACAATTTAACCAATTTACAAAGTTTTGGAAAAAGTAAGCCTTTATTTGGGGAAAAATAAATGTAACATAGTTAGATGATTTGACATTGTAGTTCTTACTCCACTCAAATCATCATGTTAATGCTTAATAAATCAAACAACAGTAACCATCTGATAACTGGATGAAAATAAAATATTTCGATAAAGTAAAAAAAGTAAAGTTAACACTTTTTGTTGAAAACAAAGAACGCTCTTTCAAACAGGAACAGGTATGTTTGTGTGTGCCTGTGTGTTTGTGTGCTTATGTCGGTCTGTGCATCTGTGTGTGTGTGTGTATGCGTGTGTGTCAGTTTTGACAAGCAGGTCGGACTGGACCAAATCTGAACCAATCATAGAAGTCTTAAGTTTCACAAGTTTGTAAAGCACAGCACACAGTATACAGTACAGAAAAGAAAAGTATAGTATAGTTCAGTACAGTACAGTAGAGCAAAGTAGGATACAGTACAGTAAATAAGTACAGTTCTGTATAGTAGAGTAGAGTACAGCACAGTAGGGTAGAGTACAATATAAAGTACTGTATTGTATCCTACTATACTCTACTGAATTAAACTCAACTGTAATCTACTGTACTCTGATGTACTGTACGCAACTGAATTAAACTGTACTCTGTTGAAATAAACTCTGTACTGTCCACACTTGTGTTACATAGACGGGTCGTTCCATCAGTTTGGTGCCTTTTGAGAAGTCTAACTTAGTCATACATTTTTATTTTTTTTACCTCATTTTAACCCCCCAAAATTACTAAGTGTCAGGGTTGACAATTTAATCTTAAATCAGCAATAAATACCCTTGTTATGTGCAACAGTGAGCGGCAATTGAATGCAAGCTTCACAAAAAAGTATAAATTGTTTAAACATTTTTATCTATGTGTAACAGGGTTGACGTGTTATGGTCGACCAGCTCAGTTTTACGCCACAAAAAAACAAGCAAATTGCCAAAAAGAGTACAACCAGCTCACCTGCTTTTACACTATGTTTTGATTATTAGATGTTAAATGTTTCATTTTCACCATATTAAAACAAGAGTTCAGTTCACGTTACAGGGTTGACCTTAAAGTGAGGGACTGACATCAATATATCACTAATCACATAAAATAAATAAGAATCTTCTGAAATGCAAAAAAATAACTAAGGTTTTACAGTGATGGTGAAAACTTGAAGAAATATGGGGCTTAAGTGGGTTAAAATCTTCATAGAAGTCACAGAGGGTGCATGGAGGGACATTAATAATCAGATTGACTGAATTATCCATGTGGTCTATATTAAATGGCACTTTATTTAATATAACAGGCTTTTAAAATACAATGTTGTGGCACAATTTCAACTTGAAATATGAAAGGGACGCAAAAGGCACTCATTTTGTGTAATGACCTAGATGTCATTTGAATACATTTAAGTCATGACTGTACTGTGTTTTGTTTTTGTCTGACACGAGTGAATAATCACAAACATCTCACGAAGCATTTGACTTCAGGTGACGTCTTTTGGTATTTTTTTGGTGCAGTCCGGACCGAGCTGGATTTAGCCCAAAAATAGACGTCTCTAATTGGTTCAGATTTGGTCCGGTCCGGACCGGCCTTGAGCACAGTAGAGTACAGCACACAGTACAGTAAAGAAGTGTATAGTACAGTAAAATACAGTAGAGCAAACTAGAGTACAGTAAAGTAAAGAAAAGTAAAGTGTTCTGTATTGTACCCTACTGTACTGAATGAATCTACTGTACTGTACTCTACTGAATAAATCTCTCCTGTCCTGTACCGTACTGTACTCTTCTGTGTTCTACTGTGCTCTACTGTGCTATTGTGATGTTCAAACTTGTGAAACAGCCTAGACTTCTATGATTTGTTTAGATTTGGATCTGGTCCGCACCGGCCAAATTTGGACTTGCTTGGGGGCAGCGCTTATTAGAATAATACCCAGCGTGCTTTGAAAGTGGTTTTTTTTACATTTACATTTTGGTCATTCAGCAGAAGCTCTTATCCAGAGTGACTTACAATCTGTGCATTCAACTAAGTTAGATAAAAAAACATATCACAATCATAGCAAGAAAAAAATATCTGTAGCCGTTACTCAGAATGTTATTGTAGTTGAAGTGTTGTGTCGGTTTATTCTATGTGTTTGACTGCTATGAACACCATAACTTCCATTTGTAAAACTCTTGGAAAAGCTAACATAAATGCATGTGATAGATGGGAGCAATAATAAATGTTTTGTTGCAATCTTCAGTTGGCTCCTCTTTCCAATTAAGAGGTGTGATTTCACGCCTGCTCGTCAAACATATGACTTGGCAGTTGGTCCCCCTTTGTTACTATAACATCCTCCACTCTTCTGGGAAGGCTTTCCCCTAGATGTTGGAACATTGCTGCGGGGATTTGCTTCCATTCAGCCACAAGAGCATTAGTGAGGTCAGGCAGTGATTAGGCCTGGCTCGCAGTCGGCGTTCCAATTCATCCAAAAGATGTTCGATGGGGTTGAGGAAAGGGAAATGCTTAGTTAGTTGTCCAACCGAATGTATTCAACTGAAATGTGTCTTCTGCATTTAACCCAACCCCTCTGAATCAGAGAGGTGCGGGGGGCTGCCTTAATCGACATACACATCTTTGGCACCCGGGGAACAGTGGGTTAACTGCCTTGCTCAGGGGCAGAACGACAGATTTTTACCTTATCAGCTCTGGGATTCCTTCCAGCAACTTTCAGTTACTGGCCCAACGCTCTAACCACTAGGCTACCTGCCGCCTGCGCAGGGCTCTGTGCAGGCCATTGAAGTTCTTCCACACCGATCTCGACAAACCATTTCTACATGGACCTCACCTTGTGCAAGGGGGCATTGTCATGCTGAAACAGGAAAGGGCCTTCCCCAAACTGTTGCCACAAAGTTGGAAGCACAGAATCATCAAGAATGCCATTGTATGCTGTAGCGTTAAGATTTCCCTTCACTGGAACTAAGGGGCCTAGCCCGATCCATGAAAAACAGCCCCAGACCATTAATCTTCCATCAAACTTTACAGTTGGCACTATGCTTTACATCACTCCAGCCAACGGTTAGCATTGTGCATGGTGATCTTAGGCTTGTGTGCGGCTGCTCGGCCATGGAACCCCATTCCTTGAAGCTCCCGACGAACAGTTCTTGTGCTGGCAGTTTGGAACTCGGTAGTGAGTGTTCCAACCGAGGACAGACGATTTTTACGATCTTCTTTCTTCAGACTTGGAGGTCCTTTCTGTGAGCTTGTTTGACCTATCACTTTGCGGCTGAGCCGTTGTTCCTCCTAGACATTTCACTTCACAATAACAGCACTTACAGTTGACCAGAGCAGCTTTAGCAGGGCAGAAATTTGACGAAACGACTTGTTAAAAAAGTGTCATCCTATGACGGTGCCATGTTGAAAGTCACTGAGATCTGCAGTAAGGCCATTCCACTGCCAATGTTTGTCTATGGAGATTGCATGGCTGTGTGTTCGATTTTATACATCTGTCAGCAATGGGTGTGGCTGAAGTAGCCGGATCCACGCATGCGAAAGGGTGTCCATGTACTTTTGTATGTGGTGTATAATATGTGGTTAATTTAATGTATAGCAGTTGAAATCTGGTCGTAGAATCAATTACCAAGAAATATGGATTTTCAATGTCTGTAAATACGGTTAAAATAACTTATTTGCAACTTTCATTCATCACCTAAAATGCATCTGATTTCAACTTCTGAAAAATATGTATTTTCAATGTTGGGAAAATACAGATTTTTGACATCTGTATAGACATCTTTTCAGAATGATGTCTTCTATCCTTTCATTCAGCACCTGAAATGCATGTGATGTCAACGTCTGGTTAAAATACATATTTTCCACATAATATTGCTTACTGGGATGTGCTGCTGCTCAGATTGAGAAATAATGTCACCGGAGCCCAAAAAAATATCACCCATGGAAAGTTCTGAAGTGGTCTGACTGCCAAAGAGGCCACTTAGTGAAAACCTTTGGGTGTAATTATTACAACTCCCTACAGATTGGAAATGCTTACCCTGCGTTGCACTTGAAACCAATCAGGATGGTTTTGAAACAAGACGAAGGAACAACAACAAAAGTCAAGCCATTTGAAATAGGTTGAAGTTACTATTGCATTAGATTTCTCAAGGGACTGGGAGTGACCTTTGAATACGATTTTTGGTCAGCATCAATCAGTAAAACATGTTATGCTATTCTAACAAAGTTGATAATGCACTTCACAACCATAATGACTCTACAGCTTGTCTCTGCTTAGCTGGGTCATTAATCTACTATTTGATCAAACCGGGTATGTTGAAAACGTCTTAGGGCTAGGCCCCTTTTTTTCCAATTTCCACCTGAATGACATGCACAAAGTAAAATGCCTGTTGCTACTGCCCTGAAGCCAGGATATGCATATAATTGGTATCATTGGAAAGAAAACACTTTGAAGTTTGTGGAAATGTAAAAATAATGTAGGAGAATATAACACAATAGATATGGTAGAAGAAAATCAGAAGAAAAACTAAACAGATTCTTTTTTTGGAGAGACCATCCTCTTAGAAGGGCAAGTAAAAGGTCATATTGAAAATTAGCTCCCTGGGTGCAATTCCTATGGCTTCCACAGGGTGTCAGCAGTCTATGTTCAAGATGTCAGGCTTGTAACTTAAAAAACGAATAAGAAATATCAGTTTTAGTACAGGAACACAGTCTTGGAAATTAGTGTTTGAGCGGGCCATGAAGACAGGACGCAGCTGCTAAAATTGGTTTCCTATCGAACACACTTCTTTACATAAGAAATATTATCGTGTGATTACATTTTAGGGTATCTGAGGAGTAAATGGAAACTTATTTTGACTTTTTGAAACAAAGTTTAGGGGTAGATTTTTGGATTCCTTTCTCTGCATGTTGAACGAGTGGATTACTCAAATCGATGGCTTTTTGGGAACAGAGTTTTTGGGATATAAAGAAGGATTTTAACTAACAAAACAACACTACATGTTATAGCTGGGTGTCACGTTCGGACCTTAGTTCCTTTGTTTTGTCTTTTGTTTTGGTATGGTCAGGGCGTGAGTTGGGTGGGTTGTATATGTTATTTTGTCTATGATTTTCTATTTCTGTGTTTGGCCTGGTATGGTTCTCAATCAGAGGCAGCTGTCAATCGTTGTCCCTGATTGAGAACCATATTTAGGTAGCCTGTTTTCCATTGTGTTTTGTGGGTGGTTGTTTCCTGTTTAGTGTTTTTGTTTCACCTTTCAGGACTGTTTGTTTGTCGTGTTTTGTTGTTTTGTCTAGTGTTGCATATTTCATTAAATAATATGAACACTTACCACGCTGCACCTTGGTCCTCCTCTCCTTCCCCAGATGACAAGCGTTACACTGGGACCCTTTGGATGACAAATCAGAGGAAGATTTTCAAAAAGTAAGTCAATATTTAATCACTTTTCAAATAACACACATTGCTGTTGATGGAGTGTGTCATCAGGGCAGTAACTCGGGTCAAGTTAATTCTAGGTAGCCACTAGTTACCGAAGCCAAAAAGCCTGCCTATTTCTGCAATTTATCTTCTTAAAAATTCATTTAAAACATAACCCTAACATTAACCATACTGCTAACCCCATGCCTAACGAACATTAAATTAAGACCAAAAAGCACATTTTTATTTTCAAGAATTTTTACAATATAACCAATTTTGACTTTGTGGCTGTGGGAACTAGTGGAAACCCTAATTGTATTATTTGCTGATGTAGACTAACTGTAGCTCCTGATTGAATTAGATTAAGGCCGTTGACTTCGATAAGGTTTGTTGCTCCAAGTTCACTGTATTAGTCACACTCAGACATGAGTTAGCTACCACCATAACTGCATCCATTATTTAGTTTTCCCCTAGATTACACAGAACACACTTGTGTGAGCTATGAACTAACTTTCATATCTGACTTGTATCATTAAGTTTGCTGATGACACAAGACAACCATGACACAGCCTATAGGGAGGAGATCAGAGACCTGGCAGTGCGTTGCCAGGACAAGAACCTCTCCCTCAACGTGAGCAAGACAAAGGAGCTGATCGTGGTCTACAGGAACAGGCCCCTATTTACATCGACGGGGCTGTCATGGAGCGGGTCGAGAGTTTCAAGTTCCTTGGTGTCCATATCACCAACAAACTATCATTGTCCAAACACACCAAGACAGTCGTGAAGAGGGCACGACAACACCTTTTCCCCCTCAGGAGACTGAAAAGATTTGGCATGGGTCCCCAGATCCTCAAAACGTTCTACAGCTGCACCATTGAGAGCATCCTGACCGGTTGCATCACCACCTGGTATGGCAACTGCTCGGCATCTGACCGTAAGGAGCTACAGAGTGTAGTGCGTAAGGCCAATTACATCACTGGGGCCAAGCTTCCGGCCATCCAGGACCCACAGTACCAGTCAAAAGTTTGGACACCTACTCATTCAAGGGTTTTTCTTTATTTTTATTATTTTCTACATTGTAGAATAATAGTGAAGACAACACTATGAAATAACACATATGGAATCATGTAGTAACCCAAAAAAAGTGTAGCTAACCTTTGGACTTGATGACAGCTTTGCATTAGAGCCAATCAGTTGTGTTGTAACAAGGTATGCGTGGCATACATTAGATAGCCCCTATTTTGTAAAATACAGCTTAAATAAGCAAAGAGAAACAACAGTCCATCATTACTTAAAAAAACATGAAGAACTTTGAAAGTTCTTAACTCACAAGTCCTCAACTGTCAGTTTCATTAAGTGGTACCCGCAAAATGCTGGCCTTCTAGGAAAAGAAAGCCATATCTCAGACTGGCCAATAAAAAAAACATTAAGATGGGCAAAAAGAACAGACACTGGACAGAGGAACTCTGCCTAGAAGGCCAGCATCCCGGTGTCGCCTCTTCACTGTTGATGTTGAGACTGGTGTTTTGCAGGTACAATTCAAATGAAACTGCCAGAACAAGGCCAGTTTTGTTGCTTCTTTAAATCAGGACAGCTGTGCTAACATAATTGCAAAAGTGCTTTCTAATGCTCAATTAGCCTTATAAAATGATAAACTTGGATTAGCTAACACAACGTGCCATTGGAACACAGGAGTGGTTGCTGATAATGGGCCTCTGTAGATATTCCATTAAAAAAAATTAAATTTGTAGATATTCCTTTTTTTTTTTTTATAAATAAAAAAATCCAGCTACAATAGTCATTTACAACATTAACAATGTCTACACTGTATTTCTGATCAATTTGATATTATTTTAAATGAAGAAAAATTGATTTACTTTCAAAAGCAAGGACATTTCTAAGTGACCCCAAACTCATGAACGGTAGTGTATATGTAACCTCATTGACCCTCCGGAAGACCTTGAAAGGCCCCACAAACTGGGGCCTCAGCTTCTAACAGGGTGGTTCCTGGTGGAGAGCGAGATGCGATCACGAGGATGGAACACGGGAGCCTCACTGCATTATCGATCTGCCTGCATCCTTCTGCCGGCCCCCTAGAACCTCACATGGGCATTGTTCCAGACCTCTTCTGTGCACCTGAATAACTTGTCCACCGCAGGAGCTTCAGTCTGGCTTGGGATCTACAGAGACAGGGCTGGCTGATAACCCAGAACACACTGGAAGGGAGTCAACCCGGTGGAGGAGTGATGTAATGAATTCTGGGTGTACTCCACCCAGGGAAGGCATTGGGGCCCACTCCCCCAGCCGGTCCTGGCAGTGACTCCTCAGGAACATCTCCAACTGCTGGTTCATCATCTCCACCTGCCTATTAGAGCGAGGCAGGTACCCGGAAGTGAGGCTGACCTTGACCCCCAGGTTCTATGAAGGCTCGCCACACCAGTGAAGTGAAATGTGGGCACGTCGAGAAGATGTCCTCTGAAGGCCATTGTGTTGGAGGACCTGCTGGAACAGTGCCTCATCGACCTGGAGGGTGGTAGGGAGGCCAGAGAGGGAGAAAACGGAAGGATTTAGAAATTCTGTCCACAAGAACCTTAACAGTGGGGAAACTGTATGCCCGTGACAGATGGGACCAAGGCCGCTGAGTCACTGGAAGGGGGCAGAGTTTCCTTGTCAGAGTGTGCCAGGGAGATTTATGGGAATAGATGGAGCATGAATTAGGGAAAGGGAGATGCATTCAGTTATACAACGGACTAGATATTTCACTGAAATGGGTCTTCTGCATTTAACCCAACCCCTCTGAATCAGAGAGGTGCTGCCATAATCGACATCCACGTCTTCAGCACCCAGGGAACAGTGGGTTAACTGCCTTGCTCAGGGGCAGAATGACAGATTTTTACCTTGTCAGCCGGGGATTCGATCCAACTACCTTTCAGTTACTGGCCCAACGCTCTAACAACTAGGCTACGGGAAACGTCCTGGGAAAAGTTGGGCCACCAGTACTTAGTGGAGATGGTCTATCTAGTGTGGGTGTCCAGCGGCAAGGGATGCGTGCACCCAGGTCAACAGCCAATCCCTCACCTCCGTGGGTACATATATGTGATGTGCGTGCGGGATGGTGCCAGATCCCAATGGTTGTTTATCCAGGGCATGGAACAGAAAAGGATAGGAGAGCAGATATGTGGTGATGTTCAGAGAGGAGTTGAGGGACTGTTGATAAAATTCCCTGTGGCACCAGAGTCCACTAGAGCTGTGGAGACAACACCTGAGGGCCAGCCAGCCAGGGAAATAGAAACCAAGAAGGATTTGGCGGAAAACGATGAGGGAATACTTACGCCTACCCGGGGAGATGGACAGCCCTGTGATTATCTCTCTGCCCTAGTGGACTTCGGCTTGAGATGCACCAGACACCACTGGAGCCCCTCCTGCCCGCAAAAGTGACACGCAATGTCTCCAGTGCTGTCATGGAGAGGTGTTTGACCCCCCCCCCCCCTGTGGGTTGTCATCCCGGCACGCCAACGCTGTCTGGACCTCCTCACGCAGTCCTTTTCTAAATAAGTTGCGGAGCACCCGGCTGATGCCATTTGCTGGAGGCTGCCGCAGTCCAGAAGGTGAGGGCGTACTCCTCAGCGGTCTGGGCACCCTTCCGGAGTAGTCGCTCACCTCTCTCTCTGCCCTCCGGTGGATGGTCGAAGACTGCCAAGAACAGAGACATGAACCCCTCGTAGGAACCCAACTCCTCTTTTCCCCTCTCTCAAACTGCCACAGTCCAATCCACTGCTCGCCCAGTCAGCAGGGAAATGATTGGGGCAACCAAGGACCTCTCGGTGGTGGGGGCTCCAGTCTGATGAGCGAAAAAGAGCGAGCACTGGAGTAGGAAGCCACGACATTTGGATGGAGTCCCGTCATATGTCTGGGAGATAGTTGGGCATCACTGACCTGGGCTGACTGCTGGGTAGGCTGGGGGACTGGCTCGCTAGGACGACTTGTGGTAGAAGGCCCTCCGCTATTTGCAAGTGAATCCTCTCGGGTGGAGGACCTCATCCATAGTCACACACAGTTGCGCCAGCTGATCGTGGTGTTGGCAGAGTAGGTGTCCCTGTTCGCCAACTGTCTGGTACACAGTTCACTACTGCTGCTTCCATAATTTGTGAGGTAGTATTCTGTAATGGGAGTAGGGAAACAAGTGCAGTGTGAGTTTAATGACCATGGACCTAATGCAAACCAAGAGCAGCATCTAACAAGGAAACATAAACAATACTACCTGATGACTGACAGAACAGAGTGCTAGATAAATGGTAAGTAATCAAGGTAGTAATTGAAGTCCAGGTGTAACTGATGATGGGGCGCAGGTGTGTGTAATGATGGTTGTCAGGTGTGCGTAATGATGGGTTGCCAGGACCAGTGGTTTGTAAACCGGTGACGTTACGCGCCGGAGCAGATGTGACATAGATAAAGCGCTTCATTGCCAAAATCCCAAACTATCCCTTTAAGATGAATACACTAACTGTAAGTTACTCTGGATGAGTGTCTGCTAAATGACTAAAGTGGAGAAGAAAAAAAAAATATATATATATATTTAATCATGGTCTTTCGGCTCACTTTCCTACTGTGCAACCCCCTCTCTGTAGTCTCTACATATCTATTTTATCTGTGTGTGTGTATGTCTCTCTCTCTCCCCTTCCCTCTGTCTCGCTTCCCCTCCTCTATCCACCAGGCTGTAACTATCTCTCTATCGCAGTAGATGCATAAACGCTGATAAGCATGCAAAGGCAGCAATGCTGCAGTGAGAGAGAGGCCAATGTCTCTCTGAAGCTTTTAGTCTTCTGACACACACACACACAATATTAAATTGCCAGGGCAGTGTGTCACTCTAATAGGTTAATTAAATGGACGTCTTGCTTGGCTCCTCTCGTTCTCCGTCTGTCTGTTCTTCTCTAGCTCTTTTCCCTGGAGTGACAGTTCATTTTATATGGTTAGAAGCAGCAAGCTTTTGCATAGGGT
Organism: Oncorhynchus kisutch; assembly: GCF_002021735.2. NCBI lineage: Eukaryota > Metazoa > Chordata > Actinopteri > Salmoniformes > Salmonidae > Oncorhynchus > Oncorhynchus kisutch. The sequence goes on from NC_034174.2 coordinate 37,522,547, forward strand.
TTATGGGATTCTATGAAAGATGTCAGCGTTGCTCTTGAAAAATCTGCCAGTGCGGTTAAACTGTGGTGAACAGTGGTCTCCTTTGTTTAATGCCCAAGGCAAAATTTGAGGTAATTAAATATCTCTTTTGTTTATTTTATTGCAATTGTATAATGTACATTTCAACTTCCGAAACCGAGAGAGGTAAGATGTCAGAGAAATCTGTAGAACCCAAAGCTTAAACACTTGCATTCCCAGTGACATGTGGCAAAAGTCTGACCCTTAGTGGATGTGATAAAACATGGCATATACCAACCAGCTGTAAAACATTGAGAGGATTCTATTTATTCCCTTGGCCTTCCCCAAGTGAATTGGGTTAGCGTTGGTTGCTTTAATTTTGGAACCGTGCTGCCTCCTGAGTGTGAGCAAGGTGCCTTGTTTCGGCCAATAGCCCCCAAAAATAGATGCTGTACGTTTCTAAACGATGCATCATGCTGCAGTATTGACAACATGACAGATTGGGGCATATTACTGTTTGATTTGAAAAGGGTGCGCCTCCATCACCGATTCACATCACGGGCCATAGCCTGGTGCACCACAATTCAGCTTAATCAAACTCCCTCAATGGTCCTGTAAAAAAAAGAGGTGGGGCTTACCTGAAAGAGGTGGGGCTATCCCTTTAAATGCTCCCATTTGAAATTCATTAGCTCTTTTTCAACCAAACCAGAATGTTACCCTCACGATGCATTTATTGACTGTGAGTATTACATGAATGTGGTGGCCAAGTTAACACTTTTGTATTGTTATGTAGATTTGTTTACTGTGCCCATGGTGTCGGCGAACCAAGTAATTGGGCGTCACTCTAAAGGGGGAAGGTGGAATAAACGAGTCAGGAGTAGGTTTTTGATTGAACACAGTTCTCTATTGAGGGCATTTGGTCAACACAAACACTCCAACATAATCAATGAAAATCTTCCAAGGAAAAACATACATCTTCTCCAGATAAAACAGGAACACAATAGGATTATCTTTAAACTACAACAAAAGTCACGGGATTGTCACCGTCTTAGTGGTTCTTCCTGGATAGCTCCTCTCTCTCGGTGGCCATCTTCCAGAGATAGTTCCCCCCCCTTCTCTGCTGGTTCCATTCTCTCTCTTATAGGGGAAGGAGAGTATGTCATTAGTACCGTCAGCTGTGCTTAATTGCCTCTGGTTACCTTGTCTCCCATGCCTTTTTGGGCTACTATCCATGAGCTCAGCCTGCCCTCTGGTGGTCCTTCCACAATAAAGTATCCCATCTTCTTGGTCAACACTCACACAACAGGGTTTTTTCCATTAAAAAAAGCATCTCAATATATGGCTGGCTGTTTTTTTTATTTTCAAATGAGCAACAGAGCCAATCGGATGTTACAATTCAATGAATGATTTACCTGCGTGACATGCCAGGATTCAGGAATGGGCTTGGGTAGGCTATGTAGCGCTGTCATTAAGAGATGCAGATAGCCTAATATACTATTGTAGCCCATAGATACAGGATTTTTATTCTGAGGTTGCTTCTCATTCTCCCAAAAAGTTTTCAGACTCCAAATGAGTAATATGGACAAATCAAATGAACTAAACTTCCTTGGTGAGGCCTTGGTTCTGTTCAAAACAGAAAAAGGGAGCTTATGGAAACTGCAATCAAACTGACCGGAGACAAACATCCTTCTCATCAATGGCTACCAGTGTTTTCTTCTCCTATGAGGAATTTGCTGGAGGAACACAAGGTCACCACCCCATCAAAATAATGTCATCTGTCCTCCCTTTCCTCACCACATATCGATCCAGCTCAGTTTCCCTGCGGCTCTGAGGCAAACAGCAATGTTAATGAATTGCCTCAGAAGAAGTTTGGGGTTGTGTTGTCCGTGCATGTGCAGCACAATGGGCCCAGGACGTGGAGACTCTAATTCTAGGGCAGTAGCTGTGTTTATCATTGTGGTTGTTTATGTTAGGATACGGTTGCTATCTTACTGTAATGTAGCTGTCTGTTCCTGGCCTTAACCTGTTCCATTTGTGTCCTTGGCTCTTTCTCAATTCCTTTCCTTTGTTGCTAGCATCCTTTCTCCTCAAAATGCATTAGAGAAAAATATCTGAGAGGAAGGACTTTCTCCAATATGGTTGCAGAGGAGGCAAGGAGATGGGATGTGAGGAATTGCAGAAATACAGATTGCGATCAAGCTCCATGCAGACTAAGATCACCCTGACCTTCCCTTTACGGTCCGTGCTATACGAGATCCTTGGGATGTCCCGACACATTTAAAATGTTTTTAAAAAAATGGTTAATGGGGAAATATACATTTCTCAACTTCAAATTCATCATCACCACCGCCCCAATATCAACATTTGTGAAAATGGCGCATTTCTATGTTTTGTAGTCATGATGTTTTCAATGACATCATCAACCAATTGGTAGAAAACTACTCATAATTGGTTAAAATCACACATGATGCGCACCAACATCATTGGAAACACTTATTATCCCCTCCTTTCCCCCCCACATATGCTAGGGTGGTGCTAGAGATGATGACTACTATAAAGTTAAACAAATTTCCCTTTAAGTTTAGGGCAGGAACATCCCAGGGATTCTGGAAAGCGCTGACCTTCCCTTTACCCCTCAGGAGGATCACTTCGTCCCTCCGGCCTTTGATAGGCATCCTTGAGGCTCCGGTAGGCTCTTCCTGTCTCCCTCTGTGAAGGCTTCCTAGATTAAACCACTTCAAACACAGCCTTTGTACAGAGTCCCTTCCACCCAGAATATCAAACTGTTTTCCTGCTGCCTCTGATACTTTGATAGACTAGCTTGTTGCTACATTAGACTGAGTGCTTTGTAAGGAACTGGAGGGCGTAATCTAGTGTTATTACTTGGTTTCCAAGAGTTGAGTGTCTCATAGCCCACATGCACTACTTCATCTATAAAATGTAGCAGCTTGGTCCAAGCAGTCTCCTAATACTAAGAGACCAAGGTTCTAAAACTAAACCAAAACAAAGAGAAATAAATAGAGAGAGAATGAGAAAAAGTAAGGACTTACAATCAAAGACACTATGCATGCCCGCACACATACAAACGCACATACAAACGCACACGCTTGCCCACACACCCCATATAAGGTTTCTTCCTGAACTCTTATATCCAACAGTATAGTCTTTTGAACTCAAGATGGCGCCATCTTCCTGTCATTTTTGCACACTTACTCCACAAACCAACAGAAAAGTAATTGAAACAGGCTGTTCTCATCATTAAGAGAAACAATCAACAAATCAAGGGGCAACAGTTACTGCATAAATGTTTCAAATGTCCCCTTTTCTTCTCTCAGACAAGGCATCTTACAGATACTTTCCCCATTCGTCTCCAGTTCTTAAAGTGCAGAGGACTCATTCCATTCCCTCACTCTCATGGGGGCTGTGAGAAAAAAAAGGGCTCTGTACTCTGAACACTCAAGTCTGGCAGGTGTGGGGTTTATGGAACACACACACACACACTGGGGCCAAGCGAGCATCTGGGGATGTTGCAGCTGGCCATTCTGTCATGTGAGATGGTGCTGGTAACGGGTGAACGCATCCCCAACATTACCCTTGAAGACACAGGTGGTTTTATGGGAAGTCCTGGTGTCTGTTTGTCCGATTTTAAGTTTCAGAAGGGACCTTTATGGTAAGTGTTGAATGGATACAATGCATTACAGGGCAACGGGCCCCTATTATTAACATCAAAGGAAACATTAGTTACAACTCCCAGACAATACAGGAAATGGAAAATCTCATCACATCCTTCTGCCTGCGTAATACCTAATGCTAATGTCAGACAGTTGGAATGTTGGACGCTAAGTTTGTTTAAACACATCCTGTAGAACTGCATCCCAGACCAGCACTTTGGCCTGCACTGAATATACTGCTAGTATTCACATGACAATGGGATCCTCGTGTTGTTACTGCAGCCATACATTAGCCAACTACACTTTAGCCTTAACAAAGGACAAAGTAGTAGTAACTGTCTGCCATGTTGTAGGTAATTAGGCTCTTTTCCAGTGTTGTATGGTTGTATCAGTGCTTGCTGCTCGCTGTGTTTGTTGACATCGTATCCATGGGGACAAGGTTCAGCTGGCAATCTGGAGAGTGTCAGTGTGAACGGCGGAGACGCAGTCCTGGGACGTAAGGGCGTGTGGGTGGGGCCTGTATAGGACAGGCAGGGCCTGCTCTACTCTACAACACCACCCCTTATGCTCTCTCCCAAATTGTGTTTGACATGGCCAGTCCCATGGCATCAGTTGACGCAGCAGCCAATGAGTGATGGTGTCCCATGATGATGACATAGTTAAAGAAACCATGTCTATTGGAGGTTATAATTTCACTGCATTAAGATTCCCTCTAGAAGAATCACATGTAAAGACAAAACTACATTTAAACATTTATGACCAAACATCAACGAACACAATGGAAGAGTGTGTGTCGCTGTTTAGTATTGTAATGTTCCCGAACTGTTGCAGTCAGTGACAGGTGCAGAGGCAGATGGGAGGCACGTTTGGGATTTGTGCTAGGTCAGAGAGGCTGGGCACCCTCCAGACTGAGACCGGCACATCTGTAGACAATCCCACTGCAGACCAGGCTTAGCAGGACCAGCTGTGGTGTGCAGGGCGGTAAGGATGGGACTGGGGAGAGGAGCTGGACAGGATAGAACACAACTTTTTAAGGGCAAACCAGAATTGGATGATAGTTTGAGAATGAATTTGAATCAAATGCTCTTGTAAGAGAAGAAATTACTTTAGGTACTCTTGTTTTCCAGGCTGATTTATCATGCTGATATGATACATGTTAAATTCAATTACAGACTTTTCTGGGACTACAACACCAGGCACGTACGTCATCACACTTTCACTCCAAAACGGTAGTAATTTCCTCTTCCACCTCTACAGAGCTGTATCAGAGCTGCCTTTGACATAACAATTCTCTCATGCTTTCGCTCTCACTCGCTCTTTGATCAATTCAAAGGGTCCTTATTGGCATGGGAAACATGGGTTTACATTACCAAAGCAAGTGAAATAATCAAACAATGCCAAAAACCAACAAAGGGTATTAAACAAAAAAATGAAAATTAACAGACATTAACAGACATTAACAGTAAACATTACACACAAAGTTTCAAGAGAAGAACAATGTTTAAAAGATTATATTAGGGATCAAAAAATGTACTGTATAACATTTAACTGTTACATAATGTGCAAATTCTAAAATGGTGTCACGACTTCCACCGAAGAAGGTGTTCGGGAAGTGCTCGGCGGTCGTCGTCGCCGGCCTACTAGCTGCAACCAATCCATTTTTCCTTTTCGTTTGTGTCTGTCTGTTTTGTTATCACCTGTGTCTGATTCATTGCGGTGGGTTTATTAACCTCCGCTGCCTGCTAGTCTTTGTGTGGGATTATTTTGCTGTGTTAGCTCTGTTAGGGGTGCGTGTTTGCGCCACAGGTTTTTTTCCCTCACTGTCGTTGTACCTGTTGGTACTGTATTAGCAGTAGAGGTTTCTCCTTCGTGTGTTTCGTGATTTTCCCCACCTGTTGTTGATGGGTTGGGACTTATAATAAACGACTGGTCCAACTGGAATTCCTTGCTCTCCTGCTCCTGACTCCTGCACCTACCTCTTCTTAGGAGGCACCTAACAAATGGTCCTTTTGTAGCTCATTTGGTAGAGCATGGCGTTTGTAATGCCAGGGTAGTGGATTCAATTCCCAGGACCACCCATAAGTAAAATGTATGCAGGCATGATTGTAAATTACTTTGGATTAAAGCGTCTGCTAAATGGCTATTAATATAATAATATACAAATGACGGGGTAAATAAACATGTTATACTTACATTGGTTTTTGACCCACTGGTTGACCTTTTCTTGTGGCAGCAGGTCACAGATTTTAATACTGTGATTGCACACTGTGGTATTCCACCTCAGAGTTTGTCAAAATGTTGATTTGTGTTCGAATTCTTTGTGGGTTTGTGTAATTTGAGGAAAGGTTAGAAACTGCAGCTCTGTTTCCACCTAATTTTTTGAGCAGTGGCCACATATATCCTGTCATCTCTTAAAACTTTTTCAGGATCGGTGGGTCCCCTGCGGGACGTTAAGCTAATGTAGGCTATTGCAATTAGCATGAGCTTGTAAGTAACAAGGTAATTTCCCAGGACATAGACATGTCTGATAATGGCAGAGCTTAAATTCTTGTTAATCTACCTGCACTGTCCAATTTACAGTAGCTATTAGGGTGAAATAATACCATGCTATTGTTTGAGGAGAGTGCACAATTTTTAACATGAAAAGTTATTAATAAACCAATTAGGCACATTTGGGCAGTCTTAATACAAAATGTTGAACAGAAATACAATGGTTCATTGGATCAGTCTAACACTTTGCATATACACTGCTCTAGTGGCCAAAATCGAAATTGCAGTTGGATTGGAATAATACATGATGGCCTTTCTCTTGCATTTCAAAGATCGTACAATTTTTTTTACAAAATAATGTTTGGTTTTTTCCTTTGTATTATCTTTTACCAGATCTATTGTGTTATATTCCTTTCACACCTTTCAAATGGTACCAATAATATGCATCTCCTTGCTTCAGGGCCTGAATTACAGGCAGTTAGATTTGGGTATGTCATTTCAGGTGAAAATTGAAAAAAAGGGTCCGTTCCTGAAAAGGTTAAGAGCCATGTCTGTGTATGGTGACCTCTCTCAATAGCAAGGCTATGCTCACTGAGTCTGTACATTGTCGTGGAATTTCTACACAGGGACAGTCGAAGTCAATCTTAAATGAATCATTCTTTATTAACAGCAAGCTGGAGAGGTCATAGTCAAACTTAGATGCATAAAGTATCAGTCTGAAGTGAGCTCTGTCAGGGCAGTCCAGTTCTCTTTACTGCTTACACAAACAAGTGTTATTTGCATGATTTAGCTTATTCATAATTAATTCATCATTAATGTTTGGTTCATGCATGTGACCGACCGATACCTCACAAGGCTTCTCTCCAAGCTGAGACCTTGAAACAGAGATATCCCCTTCGTTCTCAAAATAAGGTTCTGGCCATACTGCCGAATTGCAGATACTAATTGTGAGGATTCCTCCTAGCCACGATCAATCAGTCACTTGCATTAATACAGAAATTGGTTATTAGAAAAGCACAAACACTCACTGTGATTATCATTTCATTTTATTCATTTGGTTATTACTTAAACTATCAAAGGAGTAGGTAAACAAAATCAACGCATAAAACCAGACACTTTATCCTTCAAACCCTTCATTCTGGGTTTTACAATCCAACTTGTAAAACCCTGGCTTAAAGACCTTTGCTTCATACAGTTACACATATGCTTCATTGCCAGAATCCATAAATTAAATTGTGTAATGACATTTTCAGCTGGAGCTTTTGTCGTGAGTGGCATGTTGATGACAGATCGGTATCTCAATACATTTTGTCTTAATTACTATACATTTCGGGGTGTGAAGACCTCCACAATCAACCTGATACCCCAAATAAACAATTTTGGACAAGCCTTAATCAATTACAGACACGGTTGACAATCCTCTCCCTCTCGGAATTCCATTTTTCTGGTGCTTCTTCATTTCCTTCTTCAGATAGTGTTTCAGTTCGTCCTCCCAATGGCACATGTTCAAAGTGGATGGCCCTTTATAATGTCCCAATTTCAATATCTGAGGAATTATCTGATTTCCTCCAGCAAACGAAACTCTCACCAAGGCCGGCACCATCTTTTGCTGTCCATTATATCTTGTCTAATTTCCTACCAGTACACCAGCAGCATGAGAAGTTTGGACAGGATCTTTCTCCATGCTCTCTCCACGTGGGCACATATCACTCATGAGAGAAGGCAGTTGATAGCTTCGACTGGATGCTGTGTACAGGTTGCTGGCTTGGACTCAGGTTTCAGGTAGAAGTGGTGAAGGGTCATCGTGAATGCCACTATCGCCATTACTTAAGCCTATTGGAGGGGGTGAGGCTCACACTGTACTTGACCAAATGATCCCTTCTGTGCATCTAGATGCCGTCTGTGGTCACCTTCAACATAACCTCAAGAGAGGACAGATCAGAACAACAGTTTAATTTAGGGTTTTTCTGATTCAGGAAATCTAGACAAATGGTTGACAAATTGGTATGGTATGACAAAGTATAACTACTACCAATATTCTTAATACAAGCATCTAACACAAATTTCAAAGAGATTAACAAGACACTGATTAATTTTTCAATTTGGCTTATACTCCCCCATCATATCGGCGATCTCACAGCAGTTACAGAGTCAAGGAGTTAGAGGGCTAATCCCGACCATCCAGCAGACCAAATCTGGTGAGATTTGTATTGAAGCAAGACAAAAACAAAACAACGATACACTTCTTCCCTTTAGACACATGACTCACATTGTGATTCATATGTAAAATTAAAAACTAAAGGAGAGGGTTAAATCAAAATAACAAATAAAATTTGAATTACAACTGTTTAATAGACTAGAGACAGGTTTCCCTCATTCAGGGGCATCCCTCTTTCTCTCTCTCTCTCTCTCTCTCGTGGTTCGAATCACACAGGACTGTTGATAAATTATAAATGTAATCCTAATTATCAGTGTTTACATATTGCAATTAAATGTCACCCAATGTCTCTAGCCTTTCTAGTGAGGGTGATCAGGCCTCAACAGAAAGTCAGAACAGAGGTCATTCAACACATTAAGTTAAGTCTTTTTTTCCCTCATAATTGAAAGATATTTCAAACATTTCAAACATTTTGTATACCATGTTCCCATTGGGTTTTTCAGTATATTTCTTATCAGGAGAACTGACGTGTGTGCAACAAACTCTGACAATAGAACTTCAGAAAATGTCATTTGTGTGCCCTTTTAAGGTGCATCCTTTCTAACCTGTGAAAAACCCACTAAAATAAAAAATAAAAAGACCCACACAATAAATCAGTATTTACACCACTAACAAATATTCAATAACAGGTGGATTGTGTGTGGGTACTGGCGTGTGTGTGGTAAAATGTAGGGTAAAAACTAACATAATGGCCAGGCCTTACTTGATATGGGAGCTCCATTAACAGATGGATTCGTGCACCTTTTTATACAAACTTCTCCCAAGGCACCTTCCTCAGAAAGCATTTCAAAGGGAGGGATACATAATCATCGGCATACTCATCAGAAAACTTGTTATTGGACATTCCATAAGTCCTGGAAGAAAGAAAATGAACATGTACTTAGTTTGCATATCTTAATCAGTCCTAAAAATTCTTAATCGAGTTTACTGCATCTTGGGCAGGAAGTTTTGATAAATCCATGCGTATACAGAACAGACACATCAGATGATACAGTGTCCTGTTAAGCTGAATGGACACCATTCATTTTGACCTGTTGCATTGACATATGATCTGAACTGACGATGACATCAACTAGTGAAAATATGAAACCTGTTGTTTAACAAATCTGCTATGACCTTCAAAAGGTTAGTGCTGGCTTATCAGCGCAATATTTGGTACTTGGATCAAATCAAATGTATTTATAAAGCCCTTCTTACATCAGCTGATATCTCAAAGTGCTGTACAGAAACCCAGCTTAAAACCCCAAACAGCAAGCAATGCAGGTGTAGAAGCACGGTGGCTAGGAAAAACTCCCTAGAAAGGCCAAAACCTAGGAAAAAACCTAGAGAGGAACCAGGCTATGAGGGCTGGCCAGTCCTCTTCTGGCTGTGTCGGGTGGAGATTATAACAGAACATGGCCAAGATGTTCAAATGTTCATAGATGACCAGCAGGGTCAAATAATAATAAATACAGTGGTTGTCGAGGGTGCAACAGGTCAGCACCTCAGGAGTAAATGTCAGTTGGCTTTCAGTTGACGATCATTCAGAGTATCTCTACCACTCCTGTTGTCTCTAGAGAGTTGAAAACAGCAGGTCTGGGACAGGTAGCACGTCCAGTGAACAGGTCAGGGTTCCATAGCCGCAGGCAGAACAGTTGAAACTGGAGCAGCAGCATGGCCAGGTGGACTGGGGACAGCAAGGAGTCATCAGGCCAGGTAGTCCTGAGGCATGGTCTTAGGGCTCAGGTCCTCTGAGAGAGAGAGAGAGAGAGAGAGAGAGAAAGAATTAGAGAGCATACTTAAATTCACACAGGACACCTGATAAGACAGGAGAAATACTCCAGATATAACAGACTGACCCTAGCCCCCTGACACATAAACTACTGCAGCATAAATACTGGAGGCTGAGACAGGAGGGGTCGGGAGACACTGTGGCCCCATCCAACAATACCCCCGTACAGGGACAAACAGGCAGGATATAACCCAACCACTTTGCCAAAGTACAGCTCCCACACCACTAGAGGGATAGCTTCAACCACCAACTTACCATCCTGAGACAAGGTCGAGCATAGCCCACAAAGATCTCCGCCACGGCACAACCCAAGGGGGGGGGGTCTACTTCAATTGTGGACACAGCTCCACGTAATGGAAACTGATTATTGTTTTAGATGACATTACCTTCTTATTTAAATCAGTGGTGCTACCCAAACTATAGAATTGACTAATAATAATTGGAAATGGTCAAAAATGTCTCTTATTCAATTATTCAAACCTCTGTCCCAAATTTTCCCACTGTGTCCCTTTTTAAGCCTGTTTGAGTTCAGTGAGTACTGGCGGCTATCTATTGTTCCACAGGAAACGTATCTCTAACCCAAACACCAGATGACAGCCTCTAATTTAACGTCAGTCCCAAGCCTCAATCCCTCTGTTCATCATGTGACCTTGTATTGAAACATTTACTTCTTCAAATTACTAAAACATTGCATTATTAGAGTGCTATCTGAAAGCCACAAATATTACCATTCACTTTGTTATCTTCACTAGTCTGCATATGTTTCCTCAAACTAGGACTCCCTTCTTCCCAATAGGAAGAACTTCTCAATCACTATTGCTAATACACGTGGATCACTCTCAAACAATGTTCTGCTTTTTCCCCTATTACAAGGTTTAAAAACAAAACAAACATAACTTTCTCGTGATTGGAAGGCATTGTTTTCATTTTAGTCTACCCTAACATTGTTATACTTAATATTTATTACCAATTTCTGTTGGATATACACTTTCTGCTTCACACTTATTAAATGTATATTATTTTAAGATGAACATGTAATGCGCCTAATTTTATAGAATACATCGGCCGATTCAGAAGGGAAGAGACATTTTCTGGGATTAAAACATGTATTAAAACTGGGCTAGCACTGTCTATCAGTCCCCTGCAGATGGCGTGCTCTGTCCAGTCTCCACCTAGCAAGTGAAACTCTAATCCAATTTACATTCACACATTGTTTACTTCATCAAATCTAATAAGCCATTATACTATTTATTTTTCAAATACTTTTTTCACCACTTCCGTGTGTGTGTGTGTGTGTGTGTGTGTGTGTGTGTGTGTGTAATGAACACAGCAACAAAAAAACGTCCTCACTGTCAACTGCGTTTATTTTCAGCAAACTGAACGTGTAAATATTTTATTGAACATAAGATTCAATATCTGAGACAAACTTCCACAGATATGTGGCTAACAGAAATTGAATAATTTTGCCAGTTCTTGCTGTGAGATGTTACCCCACTCTTCCACCAAGGCACCTGCAAGTTCCTGGACATTTCTGTGGGGAACGGCCCTAGCCCTCACCCTCCGATCCAACAGGTCCCAGACGTGCTCAATGGGATTGAGATCCGGGCTCTTCGCTGGCCATGACAGAACACTGACATTCCTGTCTTGCAGGAAATCACACACAGAACGAGCAGTATGGCTGGTGGCATTGTCATACTGGAGGGTCATGTCCGGATGAGCCTGCAGGAAGGATACCACATGAGGGAGGAGGATATCTTCCCTGTAACACACAGAATTGAGATTGCCTGCAATGACAACAAGCCCAGTCCGATGATGCTGTGACACACCATGACGGACCATCCACATCCAAATCGATACCGGTCCAGAGTACAGGCCTCGGTGTAACGCTCATTCCTTCGACAATAAACGTGAATCCGACCATCACCCCTTGTGAGACAAAACCGCGACTCGTCAGTGAAGAGCACTTTTTGCCAGTCCTGTCTGGTCCAGCAACGGTGGGTTTGTGCCCATAGGCAACGTTGTTTCCGGTGATGTCTGGTGAGGACCTGCCTTACAACAGGCCTACAAGCCCTCAGTCCAGCCTCTCTCAGCCTATTGCGGACAGTCTGAGCACTGATGGAGGGATTGTGCGTTCCTTGTGTAACTCGGGCAGTTGTTGTTGCCATCCTGTACCTATCCCGCAGGTGTGATGTTCAGATGTACTGATCCTGTGCAGGTGTTGTTACACGCGGTCTGCAACTGCGAGGACGATCAGCTGTCCGTCCTGTCTCCCTGTAGCAATGTCTTAGGCATCTCACAGTACAGACATTGCAATTTATTGCCCTGGTCACATCTGCAGTCCTCATGCCTCCTTGCAGCATGCCTAAGGCACGTTCACACAGATGAGAGGGACTCTGGGCATCTTTCTTTTGGTGTTTTTCAGAGTCAGTAGAAAGGCCTCTTTAATGTCCTACGTTTTCATAACTGTGACATAATTGCTTACCGCCTGTAAGATTTTAGTGGAACAACCGTTCCACAGGTGCATGTTCATTAATTGTTTACGGTTCATTGAACAACCTTGGGAAACAGTGTTTAAACCCTTTACAATAAAGATCTGTGAAGTTATTTGGATTTATACAAATTATCTTTGAAAGACAGGGTCCTTTAAAGACAGGGTCCTGGAAAAGGGACATTTCTTTTTTTGGTTGTATGTGTGTGTGTGTATGTGTGTGTGTGTGTGTGTGTGTGTGTGTGTGTGTGTGTGTGTGTGTGTGTGTGTGTGTGTGTGTGTGTGTGTGTGTGTGTGTGTGTGTGTGTGTGTGTGTGTGTGTGTGTGTGTGTGTGTGTGTGTGTGTGTGTGTGTGTGTGTGTGTGTGTGTGTGTGTGTGTGTGTGTGTAATCAAATCTCTAGTAACCGATTTATATAGGCGACAATTTAATTTCATATCTTCCTACACACACACACCTTAGTGTTCCATTCACACATTTAATTTCCCTATATAACGTTATAAATCAACTTATGTATTCACATCCACGCCACCAGCAATGATCACAGCACAGCCAGCCCGAGAGGTACACATGTTCTCATGGAAATCTCAGTGTCTGGGGGGTATCAATGAACAACCCTTATCCATCTCGCCTGTTACCCTCTCAAGCTTTTCAATGGCTTCTCCTGTCTGTGCTCACTACCTGTAGATCGACAGATGGAAGTGGACGGAAGCCCTTGATAACATTATAGATCACACAGAACTGGTTGGGGTATTCATTCAAACACGCACCTCTTTCACATCCACATTCACAGTACTTTTCCTTAGGCTTTCCATGATACCGTACTTGCCCTCGCTCTAGTCTTCTCACCAAAAGACCAGTGAATACATAGTCTTCTCACCAAAAGACCAGTGAATACATAGTCTTCTCACCAAAAGACCAGTGAATACATAGTCTTCTCACCAAAAGACCAGTGAATACATAGTCTTCTCACCAAAAGACCAGTGAATACATAGTCTTCTCACCAAAAGACCAGTGAATACATAGTCTTCTCACCAAAAGACCAGTGAATACATAGTCTTCTCACCAAAAGACCAGTGAATACATAGTCTTCTCACCAAAAGACCAGTGAATACATAGTCTTCTCACCATAAGACCAGTGAATACATAGTCTTCTCACCAAAAGACCAGTGAATACATAGTCTTCTCACCATAAGACTGTGTACCATTTTATTGTTAAGTTAAAAAAAACAATAAAAAAACAAACATTTTCTTCAGATTCATTCAGTTGCCGTCTCCCTCAATTGTTCATGGATGATGCGTCTCCTCCTGGGCAGCTCACAGTAAGGGTCTGGGCGGGTCCTCGTCGTCTCTTGGTCAGATGGGAACTTCCCTTACGCTTCATAAAATGCACCACCGGTTCTCCTAGCAGACCCCCACTGGAAAGCTCCGCAGGCAGAATCAATCATCCAGTTCGTGATGCTAAATTGTCATGGAAGTCAATCTTAAATGAATCATTGTTTATTAACAGCAAGCTGGAGAGGTCACAGTCAAACTTAGATGAATAAAGTACTGGTCTGAAGTGAGCTCCCCCAGGGCAGTCCCGTTAGATCTCTTATATACTGGTTACACAGACCAGTTATATTTGCATGATTTAGCTTATAGCCTCATTATTGTGTTACTGTTCATTTTATTTTCTACTTTAGTTTATTTATTAAATATTTTCTTTCTTAAGCATTTCACTGTAAGGTCTACACCTATTATATTCGTCGCATTTGGCTAATCAAATTTGATTTGATTTGAAACAGATGTTTGATTTCAGAGTCTAGTAGGGTGAGCTGGGTGCTGCGGCCTGTTCTCGTGCCCTCACCAATTAATTGATATAAATGTTGAAGAGGGTGGGGCTCAATCTGCATCCCTGTCTCACCCCACCCCCGGCCCTGGGGGAAGAAATCTGTGTTTATTGGACCGCACACTTATTGTTTGTACATTGATTTGATAATATTATAGGTTTTCCTCCCAACACCGCTTTCCGTCAGTGTATACAGCAGGCCCTCATGCCAAATTCAGTCAAAAGCTTTTTTGAAGTCAACAAAGCATGTGAAGACTTTGCTTTTATTTTGTTTGTCAATTAGGGTGTGCAGGGTGTATACGTTGTATGGTAATTTGGTCAAAACCACCAGAGGAGCGGCAGGGAGACCAGAAAAGCCAAAGATGAAACACAATACAGACAAGTGGGCATTAGCCGGCCAAGTGACTTGAGCAAAAATAAAGAGTTTCTCTCTGGCTTTTGCTTACTTTTAATTTCTCCTCCACTCACTAAAAACCTCTGCATTCTAAACGAGAAGTGATTGGGCCTGTTCAATGAATGGTTTATTTCAGAATAATAGTCACACTGCTTTGTGTCACAATCGGGGTGTGAATCGTTTTCCCGTGTAACACTGTACGTACATGCATAATTGAGGCCAGCGATGAGAGAAGCATCCACCCAGGCATATCATTCCTCTGGTGAAGAAGCCCCACAGCAGATACTGTACATACAGACAAGGGGGAACATATCAGCATCTGCATGCTGTTTCACTGGGGACCCATCTCAGTGTAGTGCCTCAAATGATATGCTGGTTTACTAATAATGGTTTCAGGCCAAAACAGATTTCTGGTATTTCTGGCTGTTTAGTGTAGTTCTATGTCTGAGTTTATTCTCAGAATGAACTAATAGAAATACCTATTGGTTGTGGATGCCTATTTGTAGTCAGCCTTAAAGACAAACTTGACTTTCCGCTGATTTTGTTTCACCTTAACCATAAAGGCTTGATAAAGCTGTAACACTTTTTGTAGTGCTCATCATCATTAACTCCTAAATAAAGGTAATGTCCCCGCTGAACCTTTATTGCTTCAAGATGAGGAGCTTTCACACAGGGCTCTCTTGTATATTGCCCTCTCCTGATGAGGCCCACAAAGGGGACGGACGGACGGACGGACGGACGGACGGACGGACACACACACACACACACACACACACACACACACACACACACACACACACACACACACACACACACACACACACACACACACACACACACACACACACACACACACACACACACACACACACACGCACACACACACACACTATGGGGTGCATCATTATTTGGAACTATGATCATCCCCTCCGTAGTCTGTGCTCCCCCCTCCCATTCTTCCCTCCCTGCCTCCACTAGCCTCAGAGCCAGATGGATTATCTCATCAATCACGTCTCCCAATACTGTACTATCCCCAGCCAGTCAAAAAACAGTCAAAAAAATTAAATTACCTCATCAGCCCCACTCTATTTATCTACACTTTGTGAAGCACTCAAACAGGAAACAGCTAATCTAGTCCAGGCACGAAAACCTCTTAATACAGTGCTTCACAGAAATGTATTGTATGAGGGTTTGGCAGAGGTTCGGGAAGTCTGATACATTGGAACTCTCTGTTATCCATCACATAGAGATAGCTAGAGCCCTCTTCACACACACACACACACACACACACATTCCTGGCAATCAGACAGCAGCTCCCAACCCAACACTGTCTTCTAGAGAGAAAGAAGAGCTTCCCCTATCAAACCCTGCCAGAGATCTCTCTCATTACCAATACACTATTGATCTTTACCTCAGAGGGTTGCATGGTTAATACCCCAAAGGCCATGTTCCTCCTGTGTGTTCCTGCATGTAACTTATTGTGGAAATATATATATGATGCAATAACTATTGTAAAATGTTAAAGTCAATCTGTGTTCGAATACTCATACTAACCATACTATCTGTGACGTAAATTGAGTATGTAGTATGCTTATTGGTCATAGTATGGCTATAGTTAGTATGCCAAAAGTTCCCAGATGTCGTACTAAATTCAGAGAGTTCCAAAATACTAACTATACAAGCAGTGGACACTATTTCTGTGCTTTTAGGGCCTGTCATGACAAATAGTGTCCCCTTCTACATCACAATGGGATTCGATGAGTTCTAGCTGCTGTTGCTAGGGTTCTTGCACCAAATCGTCTGTTGCTTGGCTCTATTTTATCTCGCAGCGGTCGTGAAGTAAGGAGGACGCCGGCAGTTCTAGTTCACCGCAGAAGCGCTCGCTCAGTCTTAACTAGCTGTCTTTGCTGGATGGAGAGAGGCCCAGAAAGAGGAAGAGAAAGAAAGTGGCAGAGGGAGAGAGAGGTGGGAAGAGCGTGAAAGACAGAGAGATGGAAACTGAGGTAAACAATGCAATTGTATATCAAATTATTGCATATACTCCAGTCATTCAAATTTGAGATGACTTAATGTGTTATTGTTTGTCTATTGCTACTTTTGAATAACATACTTTGAGATCACTGATATTCCACCTGATGTGGAAGTTATCGAACCAGATCAGAATGCCTTTAAGGACCACGTTCAGTCACAGGCTGAGAAGGACGTGGAGGTTTATGACCTGCTGTTAATTTATTTTCTGGCCCTCCAAGAGATATTTGTAATAATATGCAATATATTTGCATTTATTTCTGTTATCAATCAAGGTGAGACGGAACATCAACAAGGCGCAGGATAAGCAGAAGGAGAGCTACCGGAGGAGAATCAAGGGGAACACGTGCTTCAACATCCGGGCGAATGACTTGGTTTGGAAGAAAGACGAAAGGAAGGAGAAACCTGGGAAACCTCGTTGCTCTTTCGCTCCTAGCTGGGGTCATCATCCGTTAAGATGAATGTGCGTGAATTTGTCTGTCCATCGTGACTGTCATTTGTTTTGTCTGATGTTTTCCCCACCCTTGTTTTCACTGCTTGGCTGGCTCCCCACCTCAAGACGGTAGATATTTTGCTACATTGTATCATGTTGTAAATTGTATGTTGTTGTAAATTGTATGTTATTGTAAATAAATCAACTTAATTTTTTTCACCTTTATTCAACCAGGAAGGCAAGTTGAGAACAAGTTCTCATTTACAACTGCGGCCTGGCCAAGATAAAGCAAAGCAGTTCGACACGTACAACAACACAGTTACACATGGTGTAAAACAAACATACAGTCAATAATACAGTAGAAAAATAAGTCTATATACAATGTGAGCAAGTGAGGTGAGATAAGGGAGGAAAAGGCAAAAAAAGGCCATGGTGGCGAAGTAAATACAATATAGCAAGTTAAACACTGGAATGGTTGATTTGCAGTGGAAGAATGTGCAAAGTAGAGAGAAATAATGGGGTGCAAAGGAGCAAAAATAAATAAATAAAGTAGGGAAAGAGGTAGTTGCTTGGGCTAAATTATAGATGGGCTATGTACAGGTGCAGTAATCTGTGAGCTGCTCTGACAGCTGGTGCTTAAAGCTAGTGAGGGAGATAAGTGTTTCCAGTTTCAGAGATTTTTGTAGTGCGTTCCAGTCATTGGCAGCAGAGAACTGGAAGGAGAGGTGGCCAAAGGAAGAATTGGTTTTGGGGGTGACCAGAGAGATGTACCTGCTGGAGCGCGTAATACAGGTGGGTGCTGCTATGGTGACCAGCGAGCTGAGATAAGGGGGGACTTTATCTAGCAGGGTCTTGTAGATGACATGGAGCCAGTGGGTTTGGCGACGAGTATGAAGCTAGGGCCAGCCATCGAGATTTATTGAGTAGGGTATTGGAGGCTATTTTGTAAATGACATTGCTGAAGTCGAGGATTGGTAGGATGGTCAGTTTTCCAAGGGTATGTTTGGCAGCATGAGTGAAGGATGCTTTGTTGCGAAATAGGAAGCCGATTCTAGATTTAACTTTGGATTGGATATGTTTGATGTGAGTCTGGAAGGAGAGTTTACAGTCTAACCAGACACCTAGGTATTTGTAGTTGTCCACGTATTCTAAGTCAGAGCGGTCCAGAGTAGTGATGTTGGACAGGCGGGCAGGTAGCGATTGGTTGAAGAGCATGTATTTAGTTTTACTTGTATTTAAGAGCAATTGGATGCCACGGAAGGAGAGTTATGGCATTGAAGCTCGCCTGGAGGGTTGTTAACACAGTGTCCAAAGAAGGGCCAGAAGTATACAGAAAGGTGTCGTCTGCGTAGAGGTGGATCAGAGACTCACCAGCAGCAAGAGCGACATCATTGATGTATACAGAGAAGAGAGTCGGTCCAAGAATTGAACCCTGTGGCACCCCCATAGAGACTGCCAGAGGCCCGGACAACAGACCCTCCGATTTGACACACTTATCTCTATCAGAGAAGTAGTTGGTGAACCAGGCGAGGCAATCATTTGAGAAACCAAGGCTGTTGAGTCTGCCGATGAGGATGTGGTGATTGACAGAGTCGAAAGCCTTGGCCAGGTCAATGAATACAGCTGCACAGTATTGTTTCTTATCGATGGCGGTAAGATATCGTTTAGGACCTTGAGCGTGGCTGAGGTGCACCCATGACCAGCTCTGAAACCAGATTGCATAGCGGAGAAGGTATGGTGGGATTCTAAATGGTCGGTAATCTGTTTGTTGACTTGGCTTTCGAAGACCTTAGAAAGACAGGGAAGGACAGATATAGGTCTGTGGCAGTTTGGGTCAAGAGTGTCCCCCCCTTTGAAGAGGGGGATAACCGCAGCTGCTTTCCAATCTTTGGGAATCTCAGACGACACGAAAGAGAGGTTGATCAGGCTAGTAATAGGGGTTGCAACAATTTTGGCAGATCATTTTAGAAAGAGAGGGTCCAGTTTGTCTAGCCCGGCTGATTTGTAGGGGTCCAGATTTTGCGGCTCTTTCAGAACATCAGCTGACTGGATTTGGGAGAAGGAGAAATGGGGAAGGCTTGGGCGAGTTGCTGTGGGGGGTGCAGTGCTGTTGACCGGGGTAGGGGTAGCCAGGTGGAAAGCATGGCCAGCCATAGAAAAATGCTTATTGAAATGCTCAATTATAGTGAATTTATCGGTGGTGACAGTGTCCTATCTTCAGTGCAGTGGGCAGCTGGGAGGAGGTGTTCTTATTCTCCATGGACTTTACAGTGTCCCAGAACTTTTTCGAGTTTGTGTTGCAGGAAGCAAATTTCTGCTTGAAAAAGTTAGCCTTGGCTTTTCTAACTGCCTGTGTATAATGGTTTCTAGCTTCCCTGAAACGTTGGATATCAAGGGGGCTATTCGATGCTAATGCAGAACGCCATAGGATGTTTTTGTGCTGGTCAAGGGCAGTCAGGTCTGGAGAGAACCAAGGGCTATATCTGTTCCTGGTTCTAAATGTCTTCTTCTTATTTAAGATGGTGAGGAAGGCATTTAAAAAAAAAACAGGCATCCTCTACTGATGGGATGAGATCAATATCCTTCCAGGATACCCCGGCCAGGTCGATTAGAAAGGCCTGCTCGCTGAAGTGTTTCAGGGAGTGTTTGACAGTGATGAGTGGAGGTCGTTCGACCGCTGACCCATTACGGATGCAGGCAATGAGGCAGTGATCGCTGAGATCTTGGTTGAAAACAGCAGAGGTGTACTTAGAGGGCAAGTTGGTTAGGATGATATCTATGAGGGTGGCCGTCTTTATGTAACAGTGTAACTTTAGACCGTCCCCTCGCCCATACCCGGGCGCGAACCAGGGACCCTCTGCACACATCAACAACAGTCACCCACGAAGCATCGTTACCCATCGCCCCACAAAAGCTGTGGCCCTTGCAGAGCAAGGGGAACTACTACTTCAAGGTCTCAGTGAAGTGACGTCACTGATTGAAACGCTACTTAGCGCGCACCGCTAACTAAGCTAGCCGTTTCACATCCGTTACATTTACGGCATTGGAGTGAGGTTGGGGTGAGGGTAGTGAGGTTGGTTGGGGTCACGGCGATTCAGACAGCTAGCAAGCTAGCATAGGATGGAGGTCTGTTTTTAGCCACCTTGTGCCTTTCCGTCTGTAGATTAGTGGGGTTCCGTGTGGTAGAGGGGATCAATCCAATTGGCAAAATAGATATAGTTATAGTGACCCAAGAAAAATTGTCCGATAGATCTATTCAGATAGCAGCCGATAAGACAGCTAACTATTAGCGGGCCGCAGATGGGCGTTCAGGTAACGTCGCGACGGAGGTGCCAGTTGCATAACTCCCAGTCGTGAAGGCCCGGTGGGGCTCCGCATTGGCAGTAAAACGGGTCCGGATAGGTGATTGTAGCCCAGGAGTGACTGATGGAACTCTTCAGCTGGCTAGCTCCGGAATAATTTATGTTTGCTCCGGGTTCGACGTAAGCCAATAGTCACATGGATAGCAGCTAGCTAGCTGCGAGATCCTGGTGTAAATGTCCAGAGCTTGCAGTTGAAATCCGGGATATGTAGAGAAAAATAGGTCCGGTATGTTCTGGTCTGAGTCGCGTTGTACAAAACTGGTGATAGATTTTTGAGCTAAAGGATAGCTGATGACCACAAACCGTGGTTAGCTGAACACTAACGTTAGCCAGTAAATTGGCTAGCTTCTGGTTAGCTTCTATTCTGGATTTCAGATTTGAGGTAAATAATACTTTAAAAAAAATTGGTGATGCGGGTTGCAGGAGAGAGTTTTGAAGTTGAGTTTTTGGAAAATAAAATATATAAAAGATATGTGAAGAAAGGTGTAAATATATATATATATATACGGGACACGACAAGACGACGACAAAGGACGTCTGACTGCTATGCCATCTTGGCGGGATAATAACCTGGTGTAGTATATTGTTTTAAATTTGTATAAAGATGTGTTTTCTTGCAGACATTGGCTGTGAAGTTGGTTGGTAAGTATATAGCACATGTATCTGTCTTGTATTCCAAGTAACGTTTACAAGCAAGTAAATATTTTTACATTTGTTTGCTGGTAAATATTTGAAACTTGTTAGAATTGATTGTAAATGTTCTATTTGCATATTAAATGTATTAATTGCAAGTAACATTTTCAAATGACTGAAATTGACTGTTCAGTTGCACAGTTCCTTATTGGTCCTTAACCCCTTCTTCCTAGCCATTAATCTTTTGTGCCCATTTCCAAATCAAATTTGAGGCCAGGATTGGTATGGAATTAGACATTGGTTTTCTAGTTAGTGTTGGCATATCTGGAGGTTCTAGATTAGTTTACGTAATATGGCAGAAGTGTCACAGAGTTCATTACACAGCAGGGTGGAGTCATCACCATATTGCTACAACTATCCAAGCCCCATCAGGTCAAACACGACAAAGGCCAGGCCTGTGTTATTGAACCCCTAACTGAGACTGGATGCCTGTCGAGGACAAGTGGCAGGTGATGCAGCTAGTTTTTCCTGTCTCTTGATTCTGCCTCTCTCCTCATCCTTGAACTCTTTATTTTCTCTCCCTCAGATTAAATTCTGCATCTATTGATGTCAAATTGCCCACTCATCCCATCCATCTCATTACATAATCTAAAGATACTGTTATTGTCATGTTGCCGTTAACTGCTAGTAATGTTTGCTAGCCGTATCATACTGGGCACATAATATGTGAGATACACAGATGAACTAAAAACACTAGCACTGCAAACACTCAGAACAAGCGGAGCAGCAGTGCCTGGACTTCGCAGTCCCCCCCTTCTGAGACTGAACAAGTGACAGGCAGAACCTCCCAACCACACAGCCCCCAACTCTCTATTCCACACACCAGAATGAAGTGTTTCAGTTTGATTGCCCAATGAGTGCACAAACAAATTATCTGTGAAAATAAATGAAGGACAAGCCTGTATCACAAAAATATTAAAGTTGATGTATTAAAATCTTAAATTGCTAGGTTGGGCTGTTTCAGCTGTTTCACAAGGTGTTCATTATTGTAAGTTATCCTTTGTTATTTATTTGTTCCACATTATTCATTGTTGTATCCTAGGACCTGCAATAGATACATATATTCAACCACAAGGGTGTACTAATGAGCTATGCGAGATATATATATATATATATATACCTATATATATATATATACCTATATATTTCTTAATCAAAGTAGAGGACTACTGAAATTATATTATTTCAGTGTAGATAAGGGAATGGCAGGTTAATTAAAATAACATGACAGCCAGACAAGCCAGTGTATGATTAAAAAGGATTTGCATATGAATGGAGTGGAAATTAGCTGACTTCATGATCTGTAAGAAAGTAACTTTAATGTGTCATGCAGATTACGTTTTCTTTGACATTTCCGAAACGTAGCAACGTTTAAAATATGGATTTCATGTTGCAATGTTAACAACGTAGCCAAAGTAGTTAGAATTAATGTTTTCATTTTATTAGCTAAACAAAACGTATTTAAACAGTGAAATTGTCGTGGAAATCAGCCTTGTTTGCATAACGACAAAGTAAAGAACGTAATTTAGGCTGTGATGATCTCCAAAATTCGAATTAGTAGGTAATCACACCGTTGATATAGCAACGGACGCTAATCATTTATCGAATCCCATTGTGAGTAGAGGGGGACGTTATGTGGCCCATAATGCAATTCTTCAGAAAATGGGTGTGGCCTGGCCACATTTTCAGATTTGAAGAAAATGGCGGAAAATATGCAACCGAAATCCGACGACAGCGAATACAAATTCATTGCTTTAACTAATTGTGACAAATGTTAAGAAAAGGTTGAGCAAAGTAATGACTTTTCAAATAAGTTACATTACATGTTATGTTGGCTGACAATTTGTTAGCTACGCTATGTTTACAAACCACATAAAAATAAAATAGGCCGTCATTGTAAATATGAATTTCTTCTCAACTGACTTGACTAGTTAAAAAAAGGTTCAAAAAAATATATACAAAATACGTCCGGTGTCCATAAACGTCTGCAACAAAAAAGTGTCATTAAATTGTTGCCAGCAGAACAGTTACAGTCACCAACACGCTGGATAACATTAAAACAGCTTAACCAGCTCTGCTAGGACGAGTAAAAGGTCAGAGTGAGGTGTTCTCTCATTTGTGTCTGGAAATAGCAAGCTAGCCAACGTTAGCCAGTTAGCTTGGGTGATTGACTGCTGTTGTGAGGTCAGAATGCTCATCAACCCTACTCCTTGGCCAGAGCGTCCAGTGACGTGCTCTGAGAGCGAAATGCTCTGAATTTACGAAAGGAAAATCTGACAATGCTCTGGATTTACGAGCACACACTGGCACTCCAGATTGAGTTCATGAACACACCCACAATTGTAAAATGTCTAGCTAGTCATTTGTTGTTGAAGGCAACCATGTTGCAGAAGTGCTAATACATGATGCAGAGAGAAATATAGCATTAAGGAAGATGCAATACTGTAAAGGGTAAGTGCCACACCCTCGTCTATACAGGTTTGTGTCATAAATTATGGCGAGACAGCTCTTTGAGATGATGATCCTATTGGCCTTCAGAGCCTAATGATTTATGGGTCACGATGGGTCACAATAAATAGTATCACCAACCTCGATTTGCATACTTTTATCTGGCCGTTTGACTTTGACCTTGGCAAGTCAGGGCTTCCCTGTCAGGGGTTGGCAATGATATGGACAGCATAATCAACCTAGAATACCAAGGGAACAGCGTTTACAAGACACTGTGGGATTGCCGTGGATACCGTCACAAACCTTAGATGGATTTATTTTGCCCTTTTTCTCCCCAATTTTGTGATATCCAATTGGTAGTTACAGTCTTGTCCCATCGTTGCGACTCCCGTACGGACTCGGGAGAGGCTAAGGTCGAGAGCCATGTGTTCTCCAAAACACAACCTTGCCAAGCTCACTGCTTCAAGACACACTGCCGCCTTAACCCAGAAGCCAGCCTCACCAATGTGTCGAAGGAAACACCGTCTAACTAGCGACCGTGTCAGCGTGCATGCGCCTGGCACGCCACAGGAGTTGCTAGAGCGCGATGGGACAAGGACATCCCGGCCGGCCAAACCCTCCCCTAACCCGGACGACGCTGGGCCAATTGTGTGCCGAATCATGGGTCTCCCGGTCACGGCCGGCTGAGACAGAGCCCGGGATCGAACCTGGATGCAGTGCTTTAGACCGCTGTGCCACTTGGGAGGCGAGATGGATTAATTGACAGGAAGACAGAGTAGAGAGAGGTTTTTACTTTCAATCTGGTCAACATTCACATTTGAATAAGGCAAAGTGACAGTCTTTTATCACAAATCTGTGCCCACTGTTTGTTGTAATCAACTTAATTCTGAGTTCCAATTTAAAAGTGTTGTTATTGTGAGTTAACATGCAATGGAAGGAGCTAGCTAGAGCATTACAATTATTTACTAAAGTTTGTCTTTGTTTTCTCCCTCCTAAACCTAACAAACAACAAAAAGTAATCATTTAATGTAAAATATCTGTGGCTTTTAACCAACAAACTCTCACTCTGCCATAGTAGAGTTAGTGATAGCATTAGCATGTAGGAGAGTTTGTTTGTTTTCCTCTCTTCTTCAGGGACAGATTGAGAGCTGGCAATGCTGATAACAGCTAAGGAATGACAGGAATGCACAAACAGCCCTTCCTCCATCCGCTCTACTCCATATCCATCCATCCCTCCCGCCCTCCCCTATTCTCCCTTCCCTCAGCCCTCATCCCCATGCCCCCCTCTCCCTTGCTTTCTCCCTCTCTCTCTCCCCATCTCTTCAGTCTCAGAAATCTGTTCCACAAATGACTTCCATCTGAAGAGTAGAGTAAATACTCAGCTCTGGTGATTCTGGGGTCTAGTAAATAAAAAAGAGAAAGAAAACAGAATGTCGTAAAAGTCTACAACACTGCTTACAGTGAAGCGCACCCAAATGCTGGCAGATTTGATCCCTTGGACCCTTTAGGAAAAACCCTCTGCTGTCTGGAAGTTGTGTGGCGAGTATAGACAATCTGAGTTAGATACTGGAACCCTAGAATCACTAGGCTCGACTCTTATCGACAAACACACAGTTTCACTGTGAGAAACCGAAACTAACACCAAGTCCTCAAAAACGACTGTCCTTCGAATGCAGAGAGTGAATGTTTAACCAGGCACAAACAATTCCATGAATGATTGTGTAGTGTGCCATGCCAGTCAATACCCTGACTGTCTTAATCAAATGAGTACAGCGTGTGTCCAGAATTTTCACACAATGACTTATCTAATTACTTAGTTGAAGGATGAACAAGCAAGTTAACTCTGGAATAGCTGGAGTACGGAGCACTACTTGGGTAACACTTACTTGATGTGGCTATTTATGAAGTGTTGTAGTGCCTTAACAACTATGTTTGACACATTACAGATACAGTCATAATGCATCAACCAATTGTATAACAATTCATTAGGGCATTATTAGCTGTAATGTTATACATTCACAACATGTAATGGCCCCTCTCACCTCTCTCACTTTATAAGAAGCTTCTTTGTTATGAAGTGAGTCTGTTTGTTAAATATGAACGGTTATGAAAATGTTTTGATAAAAAAAGATGTTTTATGCTTAGTTATAGTGAAACACATCAATTCTGGTCTTCATTTTGACCATTTGTTGAAAAAGTGATATTTTGGCAGTGGAGTGTATTCATGGATGCCAAGGGAAGCCAGGCTTCCCCCCCAAAAAATACCAAGAAAAAACAACATTTAAAGTAATGTATCTTTCGTCTCTCTGTATTTTGATCATGTTCCTTCAATTCGCAAGAGGCTGAATGTATCTCAGCGGAGAAAGCATTCTAGCAAGCAAAACAGCGCCTCTCTATCTTTGCATGTGTAGGCCATCTATCTGATGCTGTATGGTCATAAAGGGTACGACATTGTTGCCTCCCATAGCATTCAATGCAAGGGAAGCCAGCAAGCATTTGTTCTCCCTTGATTAAAAAAAGTATAAATAATAGCCAATCAGTGCTGAGCTAAACTGGGACTGGTAATTGCACACCAAAAAAAAGGTGTCAATGGAAGCCAGTTTGGGTTTAGCTTCATTCCTATCACAACACATCAAGAGAAATAGCCTATGTAATTGACAGAAACAACGTGAATTTTTGCATCTCATGGTGTTGTCCTCCGGTGGCTAGTTTTCTAGCTAAAATTGGCCCTTTCCTAAATTAGCAATGGATGGAGATAGGGATTTGGACATGTGGTTTTACTTAATTCTCCTTAGCCTACTGGCCAATGATTTATTCTGCCATCATGTCTTTTTATTGTCTCGGCCTTAGGCCTATATATCTAGGATGCAAGGCATATGAACAATCATGTTTTAATGCAAACAAATGCAATTATCACAACACATAGTTTGTAGTTTGGCTTTTTTTCTGGCTTCCCCAGTGATTTTACCCACAAGCCGCTACTGTATTTCGGTCTTTTATAAGTAAATCTAGCTCATTGTTCCCATAGCGATTCAAGTCTACCATTGAAATTGTGATGTAGATGCACCTTGCGGAGGTGCCCTTAAATCATCTCAAGGAAGGGGTTCTGTTACGTTCGTTTAAAGATGAATTAGACCAAGGTGTAGCGTGGTAGGCGAACATCTTACTTTATTTTTTAAATGAACACCCCCCCCCCAAAAAAAAAATACAAAACAACCGTAAAGTTCTGCAGGCTATACAGCAACTAACAAAATCAAGATCCCACAAATTAAGGTGGAAAACAGGCTGCCTAAGTATGATCCCCAATCAGATACAATCAGATAGACAGCTGCCTCTGATTGGGAACCATACCCGTCCAACAAAGAAACAGAAAAACTAGAATGCCCACCCAAATCACACCTGACCTAACCAAAAGAGAAATAAAAAGGACCTCTAAAGTCAGGGTGTGACAGGTTCAGTATGAAATATACTCCCTTCTACACTGAACAAAAATATAAACACAACATGCAACAATTAAAAATATTTTACTGAGTTACAGTTCATATAAGGAAATCTTTCAATTGAAATAAATTCATTAGGCGCTAATCTATGAATTTCACATGACTGGGGTGATGGCGACGGATGACTGCCACGAGAGTGGGACTCAGGATCTCTTCACGGTATCTCTGTCCATTCAAATTGCCATTGATAAAATGGCTGTTCGTTGTCCGTAGCTTATGCCTGCCAATACCATAACCCCACCTCCACCATGGGGCAGTCTCTTCACAATGTTGACACCAGCATACCGCTCGCCCACAGGACTCCATACAGCTGGTCTGCCATCTGCCCGGTACTGTTGAAAATCTGGATTCATTCATGAAGAGCACACTTCTCCAGTGTGCCAGTGACCATCGAAGGTGAGCATCTGCTCACTAAAGTTAGTTACGACACCGAACTGCAGTCAGGTCAAGACCCTGGTGAGGACGACAAGCTTGCAGATGTGCTTCCCTGAGGCGGTTTCTGATAGTTTGTGCAGAAATTCTTTGGTTGTGCAAACTCACAGTTTCATCAGCTGTCCGATGCCTGGTCTCAGATGATCCTGCAGGTGAAGAAGCCGGATGTGAAGGTCCTGGGCTGGCGTGGTCACATGTGGTCTGCAGTTGTGAGGCCGGTGGGACGTGCTGCAAAATTCTGTAAAACGACATTGGAGGCAGCTTATAGTAGAGAAATTAACATAAAATTCTCTGGCAATAGCTCTGGTGGACATTCCTGCAGTCAGCATGCCAATTGCATATTCTCTCAAAAGTTGAGACATCTGTGGCATTGTGTTGTGTTAAAAAACTGCCCATTTAAGAGTGGCCTTTTATTGTCCCCAGCACAAGGTGCACCTGTGTAATGATCATGCAGTTTAATCAGCTTCTAGATATGCCACATCTGTCAGGTGGATGGATTATCTTGTCAAATGAGAAATGCTCACTAAAAGGATGTAAAAAAAATGTGCACAAAATTTGAGAGAAATAAGCTTTTTGTGCATATGGAACATTTTGGGAATCTTTTATTTCAGCTCATGAAACATGGGACCAACCCTTTACATGTTGTGTTTATATTTTTGCTCAGTGTATGTGTGCTGGACTGTACCACCTCAAGGTTTACTATAAAAGCAGCTGACCGCAGCACCTTTATTTAGCAAAGGATCTTGTTAAGTGGAGTGTGTCAATATATTTAGCATGACGCTTCCTTGACTAGACTACAGGCATTACACAAAATTCAAAAGCAAGTAAGGCACATTTCCGCAAATGATCAAATTCAACATTTTTGCATACCACTTCATACACGTGTTTTTACAAAGAAAAAAAAACATGTAAGCTATGAGGATTATACGTTTATATTCATAGCTACATCCATCGTAACCAAAAAATAGATGATAATGGTGGTCAGGTCAACTCATTCTATTTTTTCCTAACTGCATAGATTGATTGGTGGCTCAGCCTGCTAAGAGTGTGGGTTCATAGTTCAATGGTTATATGTTTTAATCCCACATGGGGCAGATATGTTTTTTTGTTTATTTACAATATTCATCCCGTGCCCACACACATCTAATTCTGAAAAGTGAAAGCATGCCTGTGAGAGGGGTCGCCCTGGTAGTAGTTGTAGGTTTTTATACAGTACGCATGACCAATTGTAATAGAGCTACTGCTTAAATACTGCAATGCGGGTTGGATTGAAGTGAACATCTCATCTTCATTTTCAAGGTGATGATTGGACTTTTCTTCCCAACACAATGCACATCATTTTATTATCTGAGCGTGCCAGTGGACTTCTGGTAAGTATGCTTTTGAGAGAAAGTGTTGGGATCAACTATGTTTCCACACCCCCAAAATTGATATTTACATGCAATTCCCCCCACCCACAACTTCTCACCTGAATGCATTTTTTTAAAGGGGTTTGGCAAAGGCTGATATTGGGGTTGAGACTTAACCTTTATCAACAGCTGGTGGGCAATCTCTAATATTAAGGGAGTCTCGAAGATCTGCTCGCCTGAGTTGGAATACCTCATGATGATCTGTAGATCATACTATTTACCAAAAGTTTTCATCTATATTCTTTGAAGCTGTCTATTAACCACCACAAACCGATGCTGGAACTAAGAACATACTCAACGACCTGTATAGGGCTATAAACAAACAAGAAAATGCTCATCCAGAGGCGGCACTCCTAGTGGCCGGTGATTTTATTGCAAGAAAACAAATCCATTTGACCTCATTTCTACCAGCATGTCACCTGTGCAACTAGAGGCGAAAAAACTCTAGATCACCTTTACTCCCTTGCCCTCCAATTGGCAAATCTAACCATAACTCTATCTGCCTGATTCCTGCTTACAAGCAAAAACTCAAACAGGAAGTACTGCATTTGTAAATGATGTCGGAGTGCTACCAGAAGAGCTAAATGTCTTCTATGCTCGCTTTGAGGCAAGCAACACTGAACCATGCATGAGAGCACCGGGTTGGACACTGTGATCACGCTCTCCGTAGAAAATGTGAGTAAGCCGTTAAACAGGTTAAAGATTCCGACAGATTACCAGGACGCGTATTCAGAGCATGCGCTGACCAGCTGGCAAGTGTCTTCACTGATATTTTCAACCTCTCCCTGACCCAGTCTGTAATACCTATATGTTTCAAGCAGACCACCATAGTCCCTGTGCCCAAGAACGCCAAGCTAACCTGTCTAAGTGACTATCGCACCGTAGCATTCATATCTGTAGCTATGAAATGCTTCGAAAGGCTGGTCATGGCTCACATTAACACCATCATCTCAGACACCCTTGACCCACTCCAATTCGCATACCACCCCAAGAGATCCACAGATGACACAATCTCTACACTTCCTTTTCCCACTTGGACAAAAGGAATACATGTGAGAATTCTGTTTATTGACTACAGCTCAGCATTCAACAGCATAGTGCTCTTCAAACTCATCACTAAGCTAAGGACCCTGGGACTGAACACCTCCCTCCGCAACTGGATCCTTGACTTCCTGATGGGACTCCCCCTGGTGGTGAGGGTAGGCAACAACACATCTGCCAGGCTGACCCTCAACACGGGGGCCCATCAGGGGTGCCTTCATAGTCCCTTCCTGTATTCCCTGTTCAATCATGACTGCGTGGCTGCTCACAACTTCAACAACATCATTAAGTTTGCAGACGACACAACGGTGGTAGGCCTGATCACTGAAGATGATAAGGCAGCCTATAGGGAGGAGGTCAGAGACCTGGCAGTGTGGTGCCAGGACAAAAACCTCTCACTCAACCTCAGCAAGAAAAAGGAGCTGATCGTGGACTACAGGACACAGAGGGCCGAGCACACCCCCATTCACATTGATGAAGCCGTGGTGGAGCGGGTTGAGAGCTACAGCTGCACCATTGAAAGCATGTTGACTGGCTGCATCACTGCTTGGTATGGCAACTGCTTGGCATCCGATTGCAAAGTGCTACAGAGGGTAGTGTGAATGGCCCAGTACATCACTGGCATCCAGACCTCTATACCAGACAGTGTCAGAGGAAGGCCCTAAAAATTGTCAAAGACTCCAGCCACCCAAGTCATAGACTGTTCTAACTACTACCTCATGGAAAGCGGTACCGATCCACCAAGTCTGGAACCAACAGCAGCTTCTAGGTGCTAGTGATGGCTATTTAACAGTCTGACAGCCTTGAGATAGAAGCTGTTTTTCAGTCTCTCGGTCCCAACTTTAATGCACCTGTACAGACCTCGCCTTCTGGATGATAGCGGGGTAAACAGGCAGTGGCTCGGTTGGTTGTTGTCCTTGATGATCTTTTTGGGCTTCCTGTGACATCGGGTACTGTAACTGTCCTGGAGGGCAGGTAGTTTGCCCCCGGTGATACATTGGGCAGACTGCACCACCCTCTGGAGAGCCCTGCGGTTGTGGTTGCGGTCAGTGCAGTTGCAGTACTAAGTGGTGATACAGCCCAATAGGATGCTTTCAATTGTGCATATGTAAAGACTTGTGAGGGTTTTAGGTACCAAGCCAAATTTCTTCAGCCTCCTGAGGTTGAAGAGGCATTGTTGACTATGAACCCTTTATAAATGATATGTTAATGTAAAGTGCTACTGAAATATATTATCTGAATGTTATTGTGTCTGGCCATTTCAAAAACAAATACAATTGCTCAGATGAAAACAACAACATTCCCACTGAGCACAAAAGAGGAGGGGTGGTTAGCTGTATTCACAAAATGTCAGAACAGGCTACTAGGGGGAATCCAGAGAAGGCTGCTAGGGGGAATCCAGAGAAAAAAAGTTTACCATGGTGCAGACTGCGACTTTTTGCTATCACACCCTCACTCTTTGCTTACACGTTCCTTTCTTTCATTTGCATTAGCATTTGCCAGACATGAGAGTGCATTTAGAACACATGAATAGTACATTATTAATCCATGAAGATGAACCATATTTAACTGAACAGCTACAGGAACAGTTAATGTGCACAAAGCATTTTAAAAGCTGTAAAACACTAGTGTAACATCCACTTCCAACTCACACTCTCAAACACATAGATCCCCTGAACACAGCTCACGCTCCAGATCCCAATCACCTGAATTCTGATCACCTGTTCACACACCTGTATGTCATTATCACACACTATTTAGTTTAGTTCTTTGCACCCCATCTTTGTGAGGTATTGTTTTGTGACACACTTCTATTCGGAGCGCTGTTTTTCCCATAAACTAATCATCCTGTGTATGATAGTTGTGGCCTGCCTCACTTAACGACGGCTTTTGCCTATTCCCTGCCTGTATGGATTTCCTGTTATTAACCTATTGCCTGATCTCCCATACAACATTACTAGCCTTTTCCCTGCCTGTTTTATTGCCTTTTTGGACCCCCTGTGTATGACCTTCTGCTTGCCCCTGGACCCAGCTACCTGCCTCCTTCTGTGGTCCTTTACCAATAAACACCTGCTGCACCCTGCACTTGAAACCAGCTCTCTGTCTCCCATTGTGTTCATTACAACTTGTGGAAGACTGTGTTGTAGATATGTCATCTCTGTTTTCATTCGTCATATAAATCACTATCATGTATTCTGAGAACAACCAGTCCTTTATGTTGCTCTAAAATATATCATTCTGTTATTCAGACACTACACACAAACTCAAGTCCCACACACTTACACACACAAACACACGCAAACATGCATATAATGAACAATGCCCATATGCACGCACAAACACAACGGACATGTTGTTTTTCTTCTGTTGACGACAGATGGGGCTTGTGCACCAACTACACACCTCCCCTTTAAACCTCTACAAAGCCCCAGACCTCCCCTTTCACACACTATGAAACACATTCCAGCTCTCAGGAACAGCACTGACTCACTGATGCTGTCTGTGTGTGGTCTCTTCTGGAGACGATCACTTTGATCTGGAGGATGGAGTCACCAATACACATGTTGTCTCAGTCTATGGAATTCTTTCTGTGCATCTGGTCGTCTGTGTACAGTATGTGTGTGGTCTAACTTTACTATGCTTTTGGGTTCCAAAAGTCCTCCCAAGGATAGTAAAACAAGGAACATTTGACAAGTGGAGACATTTTGCCAGTACCCAAAAGGAAAAATGCTATTTTGGCTTAGGGTTGACATTTTTAGGTTTAGAATTAAGTTTAGGACTTGGGGTTAGGTTTAGGGTTAGAGTATCCTGATTTTAAATGAGAATACATTTTTGGGTCATCACTTGCACAGTAAAACCAACGAATGTGTGTATGTCTGTTTAAATAGATTCCAATTGTTGCTTAATTAAAATGTGTTCTCTCTCTCTCTCCCTCTCCAAGGCACCTGTGTTCTGACTGCTTCTCTGCTCTTTCTCCTCCTGCTCTGTGTACATTCTGACCTTGAACCCGACGCTGACAGTCTCAATGACTCAACCCCCTAACTAATTTCCTCACACAGACACGCATGAACCCCCGGAACTATTTACTACTGCCATTCACATCAATGGGACACACACCATCCCTCCCCTTCCTCCCACTTCCACCCCACTTTGATGTTGGTGCACTGTTTATTCCCACAAAAGTGTTGTTTTGAGCTGGGTGTGTAGATGTATGGGGGATAATGGGTTCTCCCCATGCAAGGAGGTGGAGAATTGATCAAGTGTCTTCAGAATTGATCAAGTGAAAAATTATTAAAAAATAATCCCTTTCTACATGTGTAAAGGAGTATGTTAAAAAAAAAAAACTAAGTAGGCTGTTGTTGGAGCATCAGATATGGTATTGATTATATGTCACTGGTTTGACCCTGAACAAGACTTAGAAACTACTTCAATGTCCCTGTCCTGGTGAGACCCAGAAGAGTGCTGAGGCTAAACAGTGTTTAGGTTTAGGGGGAGTCACAAAACAGAAGGGATTACTGCCACATACACACACACACACAAATGACACACGTTTCTCTTTCATGTGTGCACACACTTTCGTACGCACATACACACATATACTATACAAACACACACATGCAATACTTGGGCACCACAGAGGTAATCAGTGGGGATTTAAAAGTCAGAACACTCAGGGTGGAAGGGGCTTGGGTTGCTTAGCGACGGGCCTGTTGATGTCCAAACAATGTTAGCGTCATCAGAGCGGGGTTCTGCTGAGTGCAACAATGTCACTTGTGTTATCTGTCCCCCGTCTGCAGCTAGTCAGTGGAATGCTCCAACCCAACAGCCGTCGGGGCAGACAGACATGACTTAGCCTACATCTCTGAGACACATTAACAGTGACACACTCTCTCTAAAACACACACTATAGGCTAGGTATGCACTCAAACAAACACATGCAAACTCATGCACATCCAGTTGCAGCACACAAGCAATCTCACAGATGATTGTAAAGTATTCAACTAGTATACAATGTTGTACACACACACACAGACAGACAGACAGACAGACACCCACCACACACACACCACTTAATTCTGGAATAGTTTGAGGATGATCTCTCATAACTGTCTCTCACCTAACACATTTGTGCAAAACGTCATGAAGAGAAAAAAGATTTCCATGAAGGAAAATTAGGAATAGGGTCATGTCCACAAAGCACTGTGCTGCTCCATAGGAGCGGGATGCATTCTCCAGGGGAAGAGGATAGGGATGCAACATGCTGGAGGATTATGAAAACTCTTGAAGGAATAATTGCTTTTCAGATGAATGAAAAACAAGGTGAAATTTCTATTTTGTTTTCTAATGGTAGCTTCTTTGAATATCAATTCCATAATAGGTGACATATCAAAGAGAGATTTAGTGAGACTTTTAAAACTAATTATTCGAATTACAACACATTGATATTTTAAGTGGATTTCTGCCAGTTTTAGACCTTAATAAACAAGTACATAAAATGGATCAAATCTCAGAAGTATCCATATTTCTGTGGTGCACAATTTCAGTGAAGGATCAAATACTTTGCGCTCTGGGACATTGTTGATTCGGTTTAGATAAGATTTTACATAGCAGAACTTTGACAACCTATTGCCAATACAGTCGTTATGTTTGGCTATCAGAAACCGTTCCAACGGCACGGTTGGTTTTTGGCGCGCTAGGACCCAGACGCGTGAAAGCGCAGCGCTTGGCCGCGAGCAGCAGCACTGGCGGCAGCGGGGCTCGGATCGCTTCCCCTGATTCCAAGCTTAACTTCCCGAGCTGCTGACGTCACTTGGCAGCCTGGGCTGTACTCGCCGCTCCATACATAGCGCCGAGAAAAATGCTGCTCTCCGTACCGCCAAGGACAGGAATCAATCCATACAACGGCTATAACAGCAGAAACGGCAAAAAGGTAAACCCTTTTCTGTTTTTTGTGCGCTCCCGGTCGACCAGTGGGACAACACGCCCGTGTCAGTGGCGACAGAAATCTGTGTAGTGCGTGACAGCAATCTGCAGTGTCCTTGAAAAGCGAATCGTACCAAACCAACTTCGTTCTCCGTGGAGAAAATTGCTGCTCACTATTCTGCACCCCCACTGTGGTATGTGTAAAAACTGCTATTCGGTGGTCCGGGCATCGACGCAGCCTATATATTTAGTTTTTATTCACGATTTGGGAATTCAACCGTAGAGAGCAATACACGAACCATATACTTCTGTTCAGTCATTAGAAAAAGTCAGTAATGGATACAAACTTTTATGGGCAACTGTACAGTATTGGGTCAGTGTACGTCTGTGCGTAAATGTGAATCCGAAAAGGTGGGGGTGGGGTGCAGATGAGGGAGACAGGGAATGTGTTATTCAATGTAGCCTTAATTGATTTCAGTCTCCTTTTCGGGATGGTGAACAATGAACAGTGATATCATGTGTCAAATCAAGTATCCATTGTCTACGCAGCCGCGTAAGTTTGGCAAAGTTTTTTTTTTTTTAAGGCAAAGATGCCCCACCCCTTGAAAGAACCCACCATTGTGACGATACCCACTTTCCCCAAATTATGAATAACAAAATAACAGTTACATTCAAAATACTGTAATGTGGTAGCCAGCAACAATCAATCTGCAACTGAAACGTTACAATTAACGTCGGGGATTGGACATCATTAAACATTGTAATATAACACATCTACAATGTAGCCTACCGCTTATGTAACAGTAATAATACTTGTTTTGGTTTAAATTGTTTTTATGGCCTTACTATTAACGAGATTTTACAATGTTATTACAACATATATTTTGTTATTATATTGATTAAGATTATTCGATTTTCTGTTGCATTAATGTTGAGTTCAAAATAAACACAATACAAGATCAAAGCCAAAGCTATTGGTATCTATTAATGCAACACCTGACATATTTGATCAGTTATGCTGTAGCCATAATAGTTTTGCCACAAAGAGAAATGCAATCGTGTTTTCATAGTTGTTCTGATGAAGTGAGGTTACCATAATTAACAGCATTTCAGTCTCTCTCTGGAATATAAACATAGACTAGAATGTTACATTTTAATGAAGGTGTTTTACTTAACTGTCATCAACTAAATGACTATATACCAAATGAAGATATATCTCATCAGCCTTTCAAATTCGGCACATTTCAGTGTTGGTTAGGTGGCTCTTGGATGCATTTACACAACAGGAAAAACTCACATTGTTGAAACAATGCTTTTATATGAATATATTTGCATGTAAAATGTGGCCTGTCTTTTATTATGTTGCTTGCCTGCCAAAGAGGCCTTTGAATAGTGTTTGGTATCCTTTCAAAGCCTCGGTCCTGTTGTGCAGGCCTGCCTGTGGCTGCTTGTGTTTACCTTTCCTCTACAAGAGCCTGATGTCATTTGTATTGCTTGAAGGAGGAGGAGGGTGTGGTCCTTTTCTCTGTTGCATCAGAGAGGGAGAGATAGACAGAGAGTGAGAAAGAGAGAGCGAGAAAGAGAGCGAGAGATACAGGACTAAATTAATACACCAATCTGTGACGATGCTAATTTTAGAAGTACATTGTCTTGTTGTGACATATTACTATATCTATCATGTCTAGACAATCATGTCTGCTACATCACTGAATTGAAACTGAAACAACGGACATCTTCAGTTATCATACAATTGGCCTAATTTTATTACTGTATTACTGGGGTAAGATTATTGTGATTGAGGGATTGGGGGAAACTAGGGGAATCAGGTTCCAGGGGTAAAATCATTAGCCGGTTAGAGTTCTAGGATTTTGTTTCTATAGGTGATTTCCCAAAGTGACTTTTCTTTCTCAAATTCCGCTTCTTCCAATGGGTGATATCAGTGTACTCTATTTCCTCTGTTTTCCTTGATGAGATATGTTACAAAATGTATAATGTGACTGGTTGAATCAAAGGAAGAGGATGTGTTCCTGTTTCACAAGCTTTGGCCTGATTTCCCCTGTATTCTTGACTTTACTGCCATCATTCTGGCATGATGTCACTCCATGAAACTCAACTGACTCCTTAGGGATAAACATTACGAATGCTCCATAGAAATGTGCACTCCTAAGAAGACGATCAACCTACACCGAGTGTACAAAAAATTAAGAACACCTTCCTAATGTACACCTTCCTAATACTATCATACCCTGTTCAAAGGCATGCCAATATTTTGTCTTGCCCATTCACCCTCTGAATGGCACATGCATTCTATGTCTCAATTGTGTCAATGCTTGAAATTAATTATTTAAACGGTCTCCTCCCATTCATCTGCACTGATTTGAAGTGGATTTAACAAGTGACATCAATAAGGGATCATAGTTTTCACCTTTATCCACCTGATCAGTCTATGTCATGGAAAGACCAGGTGTTCTTAATGTTTTGTACACTCAGTGTATATACTATAGTATTCTAAGTAGCCTGTGTTACACTGTAGGGCTTATGAGTAAGGACATAACAGTCACAGTCCATATGAAACAGTGTATAGCAAATATATTATGATTCATTTATGAGAGCTGAAATGTAATGACGACAACAAGCATAATATTTCTTCAGTGACAGTTTGAGTTCTGGTTCATAAGGTTAAGGTTTGATGATTGAGTAGTTTAAGCTACCGCTGTGAACTAATGTTTATTGATATCGAGAGAGAGAGAAAGAATGAAAAGGTTTCTTTCCTAAGGATAGACTTTTTGAGTTACAATTTTACATATTCTCAGCACAGACAGATTTAAACAAGTTGCTGTTCCCTCTGTATTTCAGTAATACCAATATTTCTACATTAAAGGGAAGGGAGAGAGCCAGCATGTTGGTGCATTGCAGGCAACGGTCAAATATCTACGTTAATCCTGTTTTTGTTTATGTTCAGAAATTGGTCTGTGTGGTGGAGTCCACTAAGATGTCATATGCACTAAGATGTGTGGAGAGATTCCTTGAACATCTCTCTCCCCCTCTCTGTTTCTCTGTCTTTCCCCATCAACTTGTTTGTCTCTCTCCCAAACTCCCTCTCCCACCCTCTCTGTCTCTCTCGCTCTCTCTTTCTCTCTCCCTCTGTCTTTCTCTCTCCCTCTGTCTTTCTCTCTCCCTCTGTCTTTCTCTCTCCCTCTGTCTTTCTCTCTCCCTCCCTCTCTCTCCCTCCCTCTGTCTCGCTCTCCCTCACTCTCGCTCTCTCTCCCTCCCTCCCTCTCCCTCTCTCTCTCTCTCTCTCTCCCTCCTCTCCCTCCCTCCCTCCCTCCCTCCCTCCCTCCCTCCCCTCCCTCCCTCCCTCCCTCCCTCCCTCCCTCCCTCCCTCCCTCCCTCCCTCCCTCCCTCCCTCCCTCCCTCCCTCCCTCCCTCCCTCCCTCCCTCTCTCTCTCTCTCTCTCTCTCTCTCTCTCCTTCCTTCCCTCCCTCCTTCCCTCCCTCCCTCCCTCTCTCTCTCTCTCTCTCTCTCTCTCTCTCTCTCTCTCTCTCTCTCTCTCTCTCTCTCCGTCTCCTTCTGTCAAGCGTTCCCGTATACCTGAGCGGCTGGCAGGAGTAAATAAGAGACAGAACACAAAATATACCGCGTGCTGAGCTGAGGGCTGAAAAAAGAGCCCTTTGTGTGTGGGAGGTGATTAGCAACCAGATGGCACCAGGGGTTTGGTTACTGTGGTGCCTCCAGAGTCACCTGCTCATCCTCCTCTGCCTGCCCCACTATCTCAGTTTCTCTCCTTTCCTGAATTTCCTGGTAGAAAATATAAAATGAGGAGGCAGGTTAATCCAAACCAAAGACTGAATGTTTCTATACAGTATTGTGCTCTTTTGTATGTGCACATTTGTTTTGTTTTTGCAATCAAATTGAGTACTCAATTAATGTGAATGAATGATGATTGAATGGCAGATGTCATTTGCAAGGTTTGTCATTGTTTTATTGAGTGTTAATATATGCTGGTGTTTAGTGCTAAAACCCATGCTAAAATAAATTATACAAAAGGCATGGTGCCTTGTCTTTGTAAGAGGATACCCTTCAATCTATAAAGATGGAAAAATGTTATTGAATGGCAATAACATACAGCGGTCTCTCTCTTTAATACCTATGACTAAGTATTCAAATGCAACATGAAAATAAACTTAAGCGACCACAACAAGTACCTGTTTATGAGGGAAAGATCTGTGAGTGTTCCACAAAAAGGCTATTCACTGTAAGATCCCCCGAGGAGGCCTGGTGGAAGTGAGGCCCTACATGCCTTTCCTTTGAGTTAAACCATTTCATACTTTCACTTTCAACCCCCAAAAACCTTTGAAATATCACCAACATTGTAGGATGCTAGCCCTAATGTAAACCAGGGAGCTTACTTTCAGTCCTCTTTTGGCTTTCATGTTCCTTTCTTTGGTGCTGAGAGATCTGAGTAGGGTAGATGACAGCTATGGAATTTTTTGAATCTAAAAAAATATGCGCCACACAACAATGGGTGTTTGTTTGTATGTCTGAAAGGCTCAGAAGATGTCTGACATGCTCACCAAGTTGTGTATCTTGTCATGACCAGGCTTGCCTTCATCCATAAATGTATTTTATTTTACTGCATGCACATATAATTTTATTGAATGTAGCCACCTAACCAACTTAAAATATATATATATATATATAATATATTAAAATATATTTAAGCTTAGTAAATTCAATCTTGTCACGAATAGACCATTTCAGTATGTCCTTTTTTAGAAAAGGTATGAAATTCAAATCGAGAAATAACATGTCTTCTCCATGAAATCGGTCGTCTCTAGTTAACACAGCCACAAAGTCATAATTATGATTCAACATCGCCATTTCTAAAATGTATCTTAAAATCAGATTTTAAACCTAACCCTAACATTTACCCTAACCTTAACCACAAATCTAACCTAATGCCTAATTGTAACCTTAAATGAATGCCAAAAATAAATGTATTTTTGTCCATTTGACTTTGTGGCTGTGTTATCTAGTGGAAACCCCATCTAGAGTCGATTGACGCGCCGGTACGTCTATCTAAGTAACAAAATAACATAATCTACATCAAAATCCGTCAGTCTAAACTAGAGATACCTGTGTTTTTGCTTTGGATGCATCTCATTCCACCATATCTGCTTATGTCGCACTTCCGCATCTGCGGTGAAAGGTGACAGAGCTAGAGCGGTATGTCAGACCATGAGACATCCTGAAAATTGGTCTTCTAACGAAATGTCTGTAGTGTCCGAATGGTTTAACCTATTATGACCATGCTATGGAAAGGGGGTGTTCTCAAAAACACATGCTGTTCTCCGTTTTGCTCTATGGCGCCCAGAAGTGTCACGGACTCTTCTGAAGATAATCAGTACCGGGTTAAAAACAATTATGAAAGTAGTTTTATGCCTACCCCCAAAATGAGTTAAATATGTGTACAAAAAAAAGTTTCCTGAGCTTTCATATCCTACATATAGGACACACACTTTAAAACCTTGTTTCTTATTATGTACCTTTTTAAAATGTATTTTCCATTTATGAATGTGTTATTCAATGCGTTTCTCTGGGCTATAGTAGTAAAGGCCAAATTCAATATTTTACAAATATATATATATATATATATATTTTATACCTAAAGGGGTCCTAAAATTCAAAATCAAATAGCTAAAAGATCCATAGTATGACCACCCCCCACCCCCAAAAAATACATTTAAACTCAGTTGTTCACAATTGCTGACATTTATTCCTAGTAAACATTCCCTCTCTTAGGTCAGTTAGGAGAATTATTTATTTCAGCTTTTATTTCTTTCATCACATTCCCAGTGGGTCAGAAGTTTACATACACTCAATTAGTATTTGTTAGCATTGCCTTTAAATTGTTTAACTTGGGTCAAACGTTTCGGGTAGCCTTTCACAAGCTTCCCACAGTAAGTTGGGTGTTCTTCCTGACAGAGCTGGTGTAACTGAGTCAGGTTTGTAGGCCTCCTTGATCGCACACGCTTTTTCAGTTCTGCCCACAAATTTCCTATAGGATTGAGGTCATTTTGCCACAACTTTGGAAGACCCATTTGCGACCAAGCTTTAACTTCCTGACTGATGTCTGAGATGTTGCTTCAATATATCCACATCTATTTTGTGAAGTGCACCAGTCCCTCCTGCAGCAAAACACCCCCACAACATGATGCTGCCACCCCCGTGCTTCACGGTTGGGATGGTGTACTTCGAAACATAACGATGGTCATTATGGCCAAACAGTTCTATTGTTGTTTCATCAGACCAGAGGACATTTCTCCAAGAAGTATGATCTTTGTCCCCATGTGCAGTTGCAAACCTTAATCTGGCTTTTTTATGGCGGTTTTGGAGCAGTGGAT
Source organism: Oncorhynchus kisutch (assembly GCF_002021735.2). Lineage (NCBI taxonomy): Eukaryota > Metazoa > Chordata > Actinopteri > Salmoniformes > Salmonidae > Oncorhynchus > Oncorhynchus kisutch. The sequence goes on from NC_034174.2 coordinate 37,564,079, forward strand.
TCTTCCTTGCTGAGCGGCCTTTCTGGTTATGTCGATATAGGACTTGTTTTACTGTGGATATAGATACTTTTGTACCGGTTTCCTCCAGCATCTTCACAAGGTCCTTTGCTGTTCTTCTGGGATTGATTTGCACTTTTCTCACCAAAGTACGTTAATCTCTAGGAGACAGAATGCGTCTCCTTCTTGAGCGGTATGACGGCTGAGTGGTCCCATGGTGTTTAAACTTGCATACTATTGTTTGTACAGATGAAAATGGTACCTTCTGGCGTTTGGACTTGTGGAGGTCTACAATTTTTTTTCTGAGATCTTGGTTAATTTCTTTTGATTTTCCCATGATGTCAAGCAAAGAGGCACTGAGTTTGTTGGCAGGCCTTGAAATACATCCACAGGTACACCTCCAATTGACTCAAATTAATTCAGTTAGCCTATCAGAAGCTGCTAAAGCCATGACATCATTTTCTGGAGTTTTCCAAGCAGTTTAAAGGCACAGCCAACTTAGTGTATGTAAACATCTGACCAACTGGAATTGTGATACAGTGAATTATAAGTGAAATAATCTGTCTGTAAACAATTGTTGGAAAAATGACTTGTGTCATGCACAAAATAGATGTCCTAACCGACTTGCCAAAACTATAGTTTGTTAACAAGAAATTTGTGGAGTGGTTGAAAAACGAGTTTTAATGACTCCAACCTAAGTGTATGTAAACTTCCGACTTCAACTGTATATTTAGTATCTCTACCAGTAAGTCTTCTGTTGGGTGTCTGTGCTTTGTTACAGACTTGGTATATCTGGCCGTTGTTATATTGTCTCCTTTGTATTGTCTCCTTTGTAGACTATGTCATGGATAATACTCTGTGTAAGAGCCAGTTAAAATAAGTCTGGGCTTTTAAGTCCCGTATAGAAACACGCACAAACCTTTTGTCCCCCGGGGGAATATCAAAGAGGCCTTCTCAAACATGAACACATTGTTCTTTTCAGCAACATCAACTACCAGGGGGATGTATTATCAGACACTACACATTTATGCATTTTAAGCTGGGCTGGTGTAGTGGATAGGTGGAATAGTTGCAGTCAGTGGCTTCATTCCAGGCTGACTGCATTGCAGACGCCTGCCAGATCTGACAACGCCTGGATAGGTGTTTACCATATCAGCTAAGCATATCATATGACATTACAATCTGATGCCCAACCTTGCAGTCGATGGGAAGGTACATGTGTTAGTTGATGCAAAGCAACAACTGCAATGTAGTTGGCCTGGAATGCGACCACTGGTGTAGTGGATGGTTGGGGTAGGTTCAGTATGTTCTACTGGTGTAGTGGAGGGTTGGGATTGGTGCAGTCCGTGAGTAAGGTTTACTGATGTAGTGGCTTGACACTGGATCAACTTGGCCGGGGGAAGTCGCCTTGTCCCGCTGGCCCCGCTCCAGCTGTATGTTTACCTAAGTCTCTGTCATTGTTTAATGCATCAGACGTTTGAAAGTGGTCTCTCCCTCCATTGCCAATCACATGAGTAGTACAAGGTGAGCAGGAATAGAGAGCGAGAAAAAGGGGGAGAGAGAGAGAAACAGAGGGAGGGAGAGTCCTTGGAGAAAGCACAGCTGTCTGAAATATGATGCCAAGCACTGCAGTGATGCCAGGTACTGACACGAACATTACGCCTGAATGTGAGCAAGAAAGACAAAGAAAAGGATGAAAGAGTTAGAGAGAGAAAAGGGCATGGAAGAGGGATGCAAGGGAGAGAGAGAGGAAGGCAAGAACAGTAGGAGAGAGTGAGTGAGTGAAAGAGCGAGAGAGGGTACTAGGGGGAGAAGCGGGGGGGGGGGGGCCTGTTTGTCCTTTGTCACCTGGTAGGAATGCAGAGTGGCTGTCTGGCTGGCTGATGAACATGACTGATCAGGAGCGAAAATAAAGGGATGTCCTGTCTGCCTCTGTGTGCTCTATCAGCCTGCCAACTATAACCCACAGCACCGGAACGTTCAGCCTATGTTCAGAGTAACGTTTGCCAGTCACCTGAGGCCAAGGACGAGAATAATGACTTTCTTTTACTGTAAGCAACCAAGCCCATTGCTTTGTGGTCGTACCGTGTTGGCTGGAGAACAGGATAAGGAAAAGTAACTATTTGGTGGATCTGAGAGCAGAGTTGAAGAATAGATGGATTTCATTATCAGATACGTTATACATAGATTCAAATGTTGAATGATCTACTGTAGTTTTAATATCAAATTGACTCATTGGGTTTAATGTTGCAAAACCGTTAAGCATTTTACGACAAGTCTTTAGTCTAAATGTACTCAAATGTGAGCTATTTTCTTGGCTCTGAAAGAGTATTTCTAGTTTATCAAATATTTTCTCAACTAACCGAATTACGTATCATAAAGACTATGTAATTTGGACCAACTGGAGGCTGCTTCTCAGACAGTTCACAAATTTGTATGTCACCGTCCTCTCCTTTTGGTGGTGGGAACAAATGTTCCAGCTATAGGATACAGGAAACCAGCTATAAACAGACAAGCCCAACAGGAAGAAAAATATAGAAACAGAGAGCAAGACCGACAGAGTTATATCTAAGGGAGAAGGGGTTTGTGCGCTCAGATTTCCTGAAACTATTAAACAACAGTGTGGCCTATAAAATGGTCAGTGAACAGCAGAGTCTTCTATCCCAGGCCATTCTTCTGCCCATCATGGAGGAAATGGGGAATATATGAAAGTTTGTCTGATATATGGACAGGGAAATTGGAAGCATTTCAGTGTAATGCAGATTGGGTAGCCTAGTCTGAGTGGAAATTGTCAGGTTGGTAGCAGAGGGACTGCTGAAGGAAAACGAGTTAAGGTTTTAGTGTTATCCTGTGTGTGTGTGTGTGTGTGTGTGTGTGTGTGTGTGTGTGTGTGTGTGTGTGTGTGTGTGTGTGTGTGGTGTGTGTGTGTGTGTGTGTGTGTGTGTGTGTGTGTGTGTGTGTGTGTGTGTGTGTGTGTGTGTGTGTGTGTGTGTGTGTGTGTGTGCGTGCGTGCGTGCGTACGTGCGTGTGCCCTGGAAACGAGAGTGGTCACAGGATAAGGTTACTATTATGAGTTAGTCTGAGGTGGCTGCATGGTCAGAGAGACAGGTTGGAAACCCAGACCCACTTCCCTACAGACAAAGATAGCCAAGCTAGACTGTGTGAATGTAACAAGTACCTTTGTGAATGAGTTCATTACAAGCAGAAAGCTACAGGCTATTTAGCCACTAGGTTTGGTATGATGGAATTACAGGCTCTGTAGCCACTAAGTTTGGTATGATGGAATTACAGGCTCTGTAGCCACTAGGTTTGGTGTGACGGAAGCAGCTCCAGTCTACTCAACATCACACATACTTGCTGTGGTCATAATCCCTCATTTTGGGAAATGGAGAGCAATTAGATTTCTTTGATCGTCCACAGAAACTGTGTGTGTAGCCCTAGTTAAAGGTTACTGTAGAAATCATGTTCCTATAAAGATGTGGGCACACCATTCCTGCAGGTTTTCTATTCTACATAGGACACACACAAACGCACCGAGTTTCTAGAGTTACGAATATATAATGATCAGTATTCATGTGTTCATTACAAAAAAAAGAGTGAGAAAGGTATTTGCTGGAAAATGACTGCACACCGTTAACACCAAGTGGGTGCACTGGTGTGTGTGGTGTAGTGTGCAATGTTCCCTCTAAGCTGCATGCGTGCTGGGGCGCGCAGATCCCCGGGACTGCTGCACAGAAGAAATATCAGCTTGCATAGAGAAGCACGAGATTGAACTTCACTCAACTTTCTAGTTCCCCTTTCGTTTTCCCCTTTAGTTTCCCTCTACAGTGAGAATTGTGATCGAATCAACGCAATATACTGATTGCAACATATCGAAACAAAACAAACTATGCAAGAGATTTCCTTGTAGGCAGTGTGCATTGGAGTAGGATTCTATTACATTGACAGGCACGACCCATACTCTACCAAACTGGTGCGCCATAACCAATCAGAGCTGCAGTCTCCCTATATGCAAATAGACCATTGCCATATATGGATCTGTGCCATTCACTTTGAACAGGACTGTGTTCACAGTATGAGTGGTCGTGAGCTGTGCCTGTTTTGAGATCAAAGCGAGAGCTGCATGTAGCCAGTGTGCACATTTGTTCATATTCTTTGCTATTAAGTGAGTTATTAGCCCAGTTATAGCTCATTTCTAGTCAGCAATGGGGGGAGTGGTTTCTTCCTCCAAGAGCACAAAACATATGCATTTCTAGCCATCTTTGAAAAACGAGTCAGGTTAACAGCTTTTTTATGTCTTAAAGGTAAGCTAAGTAGCCATTAGGCAGAGGTTAGCACAATTTGTCTGATTCTCGGTAATAATGTTATGGGATAATAATGCATTTTATTTTGTCAAATGGTTTCTTGCATCAAACAACACAATATTTTCGGTCACCTCCTTATCTGAAGGACAAGTTGATAAACAGGTTAATGTCAAGCCATGCATGTTTTTTTTTTCAAAAGTCTCATGAAATGTAGGCCTACGTTGAACACCGCACATTGGCTGCTACTGTTGGCTGAATGATAGAACAGCTATTTCCATGTTAATATATTATGGGATGCATTTTCTCCCATTGTTTTTGATGTTAGTCCACTCTGAAAGGTCTACATCATGAACAAATAGCCACAGTAGCCTACTTGACCACTGTTATAATTGTAACTTAAAGTGGGTACAGCCTCAATGACCACAGTAAACGCGCACCAAAAGTTGCACCGAATTTTCAAATCTACTCTGTGGTTGTATAGTGTGTGTGTGTGTGTGTGTGTGTGTGTGTGTGTGTGTGTGTGTGTGTGTGTGTGTGTGTGTGTGTGTGTGTGTGTGTGTGTGTGTGTGTGTGTGTGTGTGTGTGTGTGTGTGTGTGTGTGAGGGAAAGAGAGAGAGAGGAGGGGGGAGAAAGGGAGAGAGTGTTTTAATTTGACCAGGGCATGCCCACATGTCATCTAACATGAGCAAATACAGAGAATCTTTTCAGGCTGAATCAGCATTGGAGGACCTGGAGAAATGAGCCTGCGCCTGGGCTTCAGGGGGTTCAGTGGCGGCTCATATGGGGGGGATATCTCCTTTTTTTTGTTCAGGGGACACAAAGGGGGACACTGTGTCCCTGTGGATGAGGTGTAATTAGCGAGATTCGGCCCCTGCTCTTGACTCGCCCCTCTGTGTCTCGACTCCCCCCCCCCTCACTGAGGTATTCCTAAACATGGGGAGTCTGATCTGTAGACAAATTGACCCATTGTCCCCCTGGTGCAGTTCATCCACTGAGCCTGGCCTAATTAGAACCCCTTCAGGAGACAAGCAGGGAACAGGAGAGGGCCTCTATAGGAGAGCAATACTATAGGCAGTATTCTACAAAACACCTTGGAATAGGCTACTGCAGAGGCGCTGGCAAGGATGAAGAATATTTTTCATTTTTCATTAGTCAAACGACACGTGGCGGTTCGATTGGGAAGGTGAATGGAATGTTTCAGTTGTCTTAAGAAATGGAATGAAACACCGCAACAGATCTCAAGGAACTACACTGGACTTTGTGCAAACTGGAAACCGCATATCCTGACTCCGCATTTATTGTAGCTGGGGACTTTAATAAAGCAAATCTATGGAAAACGCTATTGAAGTTCTATCAACACATCGCCTGCACTACTCGCTCATCAATAATTTTTTACCATTGCTACTCCCCCTTCCAGGATGGCTACAATGCCCTCCCCCACCCACCCTTCAGCAAATCAGATCACTCCTCCATTCTGCTCCTCCCTTCCTATAGGCAGAAACTTAAACAGGAAGTACCCGTGGTAAATACTGTTCAACTTTGGTCTGACCAATCAGAATCTATGCTTCAAGATTGTTTTGATCACACATCTTGGGATATGTTCCAGGTTGCCCCTGAGAATAATATTGACGTATACACTGGCTCTGTGATTGAGTTAATCAGGAAGTGTATAATGGACGTTGTTCCCACTGTGACGATTAGAACTTATCCAAACCAAAAACAGTGGATAGATTGCAGCATTTACGCAAAACTGAAAGCGGGAACTATTGCATTTAACCACAGCAAGGTGACTGGGAACATGGATGAGTACAAACAGTCCAGCAATGCCCTCTGTAAGGCAATCATACAAGCAAAAAGTCAGTAAAGAGACAAAGTGGAGTCACAATTCAACGGCTCAGACACAAGACATACGTTTTAGGGACTCCAGACAATCATGGATTATGAAGGGAAAACCAGCCATGTTGTAGACATTGATGCCTTGCTCCCGGAGAAGCTAAACACCTTCTTCGCACGCTTTGAGGAAAACACAGTGACCACCGCCGCTCACGAGGACTGTGAGCTCCTATTCTCCATCGCCATGGCCAACGTGAGTAAGACATTTAAGGGTGTTAACCCTTGCAAGGCTGCCAGCCCAGACGGAATCCCTAGTCCTCAGAGTATGTGCCAACCAGCTGGCTGGAGTGTTTATGCACATATTTAATCTCTCTCTATCCAGTCTATTGTCCCCACTTGCTTCAAGATGTCCACCATTGTTCCTGTACCCAAGAAAGCAAAGTTAACTGAACTAAATAACTATCGCCCTGTAGCACTCACTTCTGTCATCATGAAGTGCTTTGAGAGGCTAGTTAAGGATCATATCACCTCCACCTTACCCGACACCCTAGACCCACTATAGTTTGCATATCGCCCCAACAGATCCACGGATGACGCAATCACATTTGCCTTTGCACTGCACACTGCCCTATCCCACCTGGACAAGATGAATACCTATGTAAGAATGCTGTTCATCGACTACAGCTCAGCCTTCAACACCATATTGCCCTCCAAGCTCATCACTAAGCTTGGGGTCCTGAGTCTGAACTAGAGGCCGACCGATTAATCAGCATGGCCGATTAATTAGGACCGATTTCAAGTTTTCATAACAATCGGTAATCTGCATTTTTGGATGACGATTATGACCGATTACATTGCATTCCACGAGGAAACTGCGTGGCAGGCAGACCACCTGTTACGTGAGTGCAGCAAGAAGCCAAGGTAAGTTGCTAGCTAGCCTTAAACTTATCTTATAAAAAACAATCAATCTTCACGAAGTCACTAGTTAACTACACATGGTTGATGATATTACTAGGTTAACTAGCTTGTCCTGCGTTGCATATAATCAATGCGGTGCCTGTTAATTTATCATCGAATCAGCCTCATTCGCCAAAAGGGGGATGAGTGCGCATTCGCGAAAAAAGCACAATCGTTGCACGAATGTACCTAACCATAAACATCAATGCCTTTCTTAAAATCAATACACAGAAGTATATTTTTTAAACCTGCATATTTAGTTAAAATAAATTAATGTTAGCAGGCAATATTAACTAGGGAAATTGTGTCACTTCTCTTGCGTTCATTGCACGCAGAGTCGGGGTATATGTAACAGTTTGGGCCACCTGGCTCGTTGTGAACTAATTTGCCAGTCTTTTACTTAATTATGACATAACATTGAAGGTTGTGCAATGTAACAGCAATATTTAGACTTATGGTTGCCACCCGTTCGATAAAATATGGAATGGTTCCGTATTTCACTGAAAGAATAAATGTTTTGTTTTCGAAATTATCGTTTCCTGATTTGACCATATTAATGACCAAAGGCTCGTATTTCTGTGTTTATTAAATTATAATTAAGTCTATGATTTGATATTTGATAGAGCAGTCTGACTGAGCGGTGGTAGGCTGCAGCAGGCTTGTAAGTATTCATTCAAACTTTACTATGTTTGCCAGCAGCTCTTAGCAATGCTTGATTCACAGCTCTGTTTATGACTTCAAGACTATCAACTCCTGAGATTAGGCTGGCAATACTAAAGTGCCTATTAGAACATCCAATAGTCAAAGGTATATGAAATACAAATGGTATAGAGAGAAATAGTCAACGCGTTAATAATTCCGATAGTAACTACAACCTAAAACTTCTTAACTGGGAATATTGAAGAACAGGGAATATTGAACCACCAGCTTTCATATGTTCTCATGTTCTGAGCAAGGAACTTAAACGTTAGCTTTTTTACATGGCACATATTGCACTTTTACTTTCTTCTCCAACACTGTGTATTTGCATTATTTAAACCAAATTGAGCATGTTTCATTACTTATTTGAGTCTAAATAGATGTTATTTATGTATTATATTAAGTTAAAATAAAAGTGTTAATTCAGTATTGTTGTAATTGTCATTATTACAAAAATATATTTTTGGTCCTCCAATAATCAGTATCGGTATCGGCATTGAAAAATCATAATCGGTCGACCTCTAGTCTGAACCCTGCCCTGTGCAACTGGGTCCTGGACATCCTGATGGGCCGACCCCAGGTGTTGAAGGTTGGCTAAAACACCTCCACTGTTCACCCATGACTACATGGCCACACACATCTCCAACTCAATCATCAAGTTTGCAGACGACACAACAGTGGTAGGCTTGATTACAAACAACGACGAGACAGCCTACAGGGTGGAGGTGAGGACCCTGGCAGAGTGGTGCCAGGAAAATAACCTTTCCCTCAATGTCAACAAAATGAAGGAGCTGATCGTGGACTTCAGGAAATAGCAGAGAGAGCACTCCTCCATCCACATCAATAGGGAGAGTGTAAAAAGCTTCAAGTTCCTCAGCGTGCACATCACTAACAACCTGAAATGATCCATCCACACAGACAGTCTGGTGACGTAGGCGCAACAGCGCCTCTTCAACCTCAGGAGGCTGAAGGAATTTGGCTTGGCCCCTAAGACCCTCATGAACTTCTACAAATGCACCATTGAGAGCATCCTGTCAGACTGTATCACCACCTGGTATGGCAACTGTACAGTCCGCAACTGCAGGGCTCTCTAGAGGAAGGTGCGGTCAGCCCAACGCATCCCTGGGGACACACTGCCTGCCCCACAAGACATCTACTGCAACCGGTGTCACAGGAACGCCAAGAAGATCATTAAGGACCTCGGGCACCGGAACCACATCCTGTTCAAAGTGATACCATGAAGAAGGCAGAGACAGTACAAGTGCACCAAAGCTGGGACCGAGAGACTGAAAAATCTCCAGGCCATCAGACTTAAATTGTCACCAGTAGCCAGCCTCTGCCCAGTACCCTACCTTAGAGACTGCTTCACTATGTACCTAGTCATTGAACACTGGTCACTTTAATAATGTTTACATACTGTTTTTCCCACTTCATACATTTTCAACATTGTGTTGTGTTACAGCCTGAATTCAAAATGGATGACATATATATTTTTCTTATCCATCTACAGACAATACCCCATAATTACAAAGTAAAAACGTTTTTAGACATTTTTGCAAATATATTGAACATGAAATACAGAAATATCTAATTTACATACTGCAAGTATTCACACCCCTGAGTCAATACTTTGTGGAAGTACCTTTGTCAGTGATTACAGCTGTGAGTCTTTCTGGGTAAGTCTCTAGGAGATTTCCACACCTGTGCAACATTTGTCAATTATTTTTTATTTTTTATTTTTTTACTTCTCTAGAGTAGGGGCAACATTTGGAATTTTGGATGAAAAGCGTGCCCAAATTAAACTGCCTTCCACTCAGGCCCAGAAGATAGGATATGCATATAATTGGTAGATTTGGATAGGAAACACTCTACACCTTCCAAAACTGTTAAAATAGTGTCTGTGAGTATAACAGAACTGATTTAGCAGGTGAAAACCTGAGAAAAATCCATTCAGGAAGTATAATTTTTTGTTGTTGTAGTTTTCTATTCAATGCCTTTACAGTTTCCATTGACTTAGGACTCAAATTGCAGTTCCTATGCATTCCACTAGATGTCAACAGTCTTTAGAAATTGTTTCAGGCTGAGGGAGTAAGAGCAGTCTGAATGAGTGGATCCTGCCGTGTCACAGAGCTTTTTCATGCGCACGACCGAGAGAGTTTCTTTCTTGTTTACCATTTATATTGAAGACGTTATTGTCCAGTTGAACTATTATCGATTATTTAGGCTAAAAACTACCTGAGGATTGAATATAAACATCGTTTGACATGTTTCTATGAACTTTACGGATACAATTTGGATTTTTTTCTCTTACTGAAGAAAACACGCAAACAAAATGGAGGTTTTCAGATATAAAGAGAGACTTTATCGAACAAAAGGAGCATTTATTGAATAAATGAATGTCTTCTGAGTGCAACCATATGAAGATCATCAAAGGTAAGTGATTAATTTTATCTCTATTTCTGACTTGTGTAACTCTTCTACTTGGCTGGTTACTGTTTGTAATGATTTGTCTGCTGGGCTATGTTCTCAAATAATTGTAAGGTATGCTTTCGCCGTAAAGCATTTTTGAAATTGGACACCGTGGTTGGATTCACAAGAAGTTCATCTTTAACCCTATCTCACTGGATGTTGGCCAGGTGGGACGCTAGCGTCCCACATACCCTAGAGATGTTTTAAGCTCTGTCAAATTGATTGTTGATCATTGCTAAACAACGATTTTCAGGTCTTGCCATTAATTTTCTATTAGATTTAAGTCAAAACTGTAACTCAGCCTCTCAGGAACATTCACTATCTTCTTGGTAAGCAACTCCCGTGTAGATTTGGCCTTGTATTTGAGGTTATTTACCTGCTGAAAGGTGAGGAAGTTAATCCAAAATCATGTTAAACACTATTATTATTGAGTCCATGCAACTTATCTTGCGACTTGTTAATGAACATTTTACTCCTGAACTTATTTAGGCCATAAATAAAAGGGTTGAATACTTATTGACTCAAAATATTTCATCTTTTCATTTTTTTATGAATTAGCAAAAATGTCTTAAAACATAATTCCACTTTGACATTATGGAGTCTTTTGTGTAGGCCAGTGATAGAAAAAAATCTAAATTTGATCCATTTTAAATGCAGGCTGACAACTTTCTGAAAGCAATGTATGTACAGTATATACTGTTTTCTAGTCAAGTCTCATCCTATATAGCTACTGCTGTACCCACATTTTGTATTCATATACTGTAAATATACACTACCGGTCAAAAGGTTTAGAACACCTACTCATTCAAGGGTTTGTGTTTATTCTTACTACATTATTCTACATTGTAGAATAATAGTGAAGACATCAAAACTATGAAATAACACATATAGAATCATGTAGTAACTAAAAAAGTGTTAAACAAATGCACTACTATTTTATATTGCTGCAAAGAAACCACTACTAAAGGACACCAATAAGAAGAAGAGACTTGCTTAGGCCAAGAAACACAAGCAATGGACATTAAACCGGTGGAATTTTGTCCTTTGGTCTGGAGTTCAAATTGGAGATTCTTAGTTCCAACTGCATGGAGGAGGAGTTGTTATGGTATGGGGTTGCTTTGCTGTGACACTGTCTGTGATTTATTTATCATTCTTGGCACACTTAACCAGCACGGCTACCACAGCATTCAGCTGCGATACGCCATCCCATCTTGTTTGGGCTTTGTTTTTCAACAGGACAATGACCCAACACACCTAGAGGTTGTGCAATGGCTATTTTACTAAGAAGGAGAGTGATGGAGTGCTGCATCAAATGACCTGGCCTCCACAATCCCCCGACCTCAACCAAATTGATATGGTTTGGGGTGAGTGAAGGAAAAGCAGCCAACAAGTGCTCAGCATATGTGGGAACTCCTTCAAGCATTCCAGGTGAAGCTGGTTGAGAGAATGCCAAGAGTGTGCAAAGCTGTCATCAAGGCAATAGGTGGCTTTTTGAAGCTTTTTGATTTGTTTAACACTTTTTGGTTACTTCATTATTCCATATGTGTTATTTCATAGTTTTGATGTCTTCACTATTATTCTACAAGATAGAAAATAGTCAAAATAAAGAAAAACCCTTGAATGAGTAGGTGTTCTAAGACTTTTGACTGGTAGTGTATAGGAGACTAATGTCTATAGACACACCATCATGTCCATACATATTTACTGTATATTCCGGACTCTGACATTGCTCGTTGTAATATTTCTTAATTCTTTTATTTTTTGGGGCTTTGTGTGTATTGTTTTGTATTTTTAGGTAGTTGGAGCTAGGAACATACTGTATGCATTTTGCTACACCCATTATAACATCTTCAAAATATGTGTATGTGACCAATAAAATTAGATTTTTAAAACACGTTGATACATACACATACACGAATGAGCGCACACACACACACACACACACACACACACACACACACACACACACACACACACACACACACACACACACACACACACACACACACACACACTCATTAAATCTTCCACAATAACAAACGGTCACAGCCTCTAGCCACTGGTGTTTATGTACTGTTGAAGGAATGTTTATTTGAGATTGTTAAAAGTATCGTGTAACGTTGTTGTGCTAAAATGGTATTATTGCGTCAATATACTTGTTTTGGAAACGGCTCTCTTTCCTGGGAAGCAACTTCAATCAATCTCCAACTTAATGAAAGAACACAACGCTACTCAAACCATTATTACTGCCATAAGAAAACGATTTAACTTAACAGTTGTGAAATAAAAAATAGTGGATTCAAGTGAAGCTAAAACATTTACTCTTGAATCCAACTATTCCAGACTCATTCATGGGAAACTGTGATGCTTTGCCTATTGGGCAAGAGCTCGTCAAATCAAATCAAATTGTATTTGTCACATACACATGTTTAGCAGATGTTAGCAGATGTTATTGTGGGTGTAGTTTGTGTGTAGCGACTCAGTGTGTTGAATAACTGATCCTCCCCATAGGCTATTTTAGCACCACTCAGAATGCTGCTAAAGTGCTATAGGGAGAGTTGTTTATAGGCTGCATTAAGCAGCTTGTTATAAACAGTTATAGCGGGTCAGAGAATGCTGCTCTTCTGTGCTAGGCTCAGCTGACAGGGAACTCTTCCCAAAAGAGTGTTTTGTTAATCATCGCTGGGAGCTCTCCTGTCTCCTCGTTTCCCCTTTGCTGTGACATATTTAAGTAACCACGGTGCTCATGAATGTATGAACCTTGGACCTATTGTGGACTGAGCTGACCTCACAGTTCTAATTGTTTACTATTTTGGCACCTTTTTAGGGAGTCGAGCAAAGGTTAGCTATGCTGTATTGTTGAGGACAAAATTGTCTTAGGGGGGCATGAGAGGGAAATGTCTAAACGACTGAGTTGAACCTGTGGGTGTTGTGGAATAGGCCCGACCGGATGTTTGTGTTGTGTTTTGAAGCACTCCCTTTATACAGAGAGTGTGGTATGGGAGAAAAGACAGCCCATGACTTCTCACAAAGAACGAAAGATAGAAAGTGTTTACACACGTCACAGAATTCAGCGCCATCAAACTAAGCAAATATTGGTGTATGTTGTTCTTTGACTCATTGGGTTTCGCTGTGCAAAGCCGAGGAATTTTACGCGGTTTGGAAATTGATAGAGAAAAAAGGAGCAGTTGCCCAGTATGGAGTAAGCAGAAAGAGGCCCGTTTTCCCAATATGCCCTAGGCAGCAAAGAGGCCCCACGTTCACTTCAGAATGCAGTATTTGTGAATTTTGACATGAAGGCTGTTTGCTATCGTTTTACACTGCTCTCACACAATTGCCTGTCTCTTGACCCACCATTTGTATTTGTTAAAAACCGGGGTTTGAGTTTAGTCCTTTTGAACGGTAACAGCTATAACAATTAAAAGCATGCTATGAATAATTTATGAAAATATAAAGTTCCTGAACTGGTCTCCCGAGTGGCACGGTGGTCTGTCACTGTATCTCAGTGCTAGCTGTGCCACTAGAGATTCTGGGTTCAAAATTCTGACTATGCTGCATTCTGGTTGGCGATACAACCTTACAGCCTACACGTGTTGCGACAAGGATCTGTTCGGTGTACAATTGGCCCAGCTTCGACTGGTTTAGGGGAGGGTTTCGCCAGCAGGGATGTCCTTGTCCCATCGCGCACTAGCGTCTCCTGTGGTGAGCCGGGCGTAGTGCATGCTGACAATGTCTCCAGGTGCACGGTGTTTCCTCCAACGCATTTGTGCTGCTGGCTTCCGGGTTAAGTTGGTGTTGTGACAAGAAGCAGTGCGGCATGGTTGGGTTGTGTTTCAGAGAACGCACGGCTCTCGACCTTTGCCTCTCCCGAGTCCGTACGGGAGTTGCAGCGGTGAAGCAAGACTGTAACTACCCATTGGATACCACGAAATTGGGGAGAAATAGGGGTAAAAGTAACCAAAAGGGTAAATAAAAAGTACCTGAACTGAATACACACCCACACATATTCTTAACCACCTAGAAAGAGAGGAATCTACCAACTCCCACTCCCACCCTTTTATTAGATTCTCCAATTCCAAAATCACGACTTTAAATTGTTTATTATCTTTGTGGTCCAGCAGAAGACCTGAGGAGCGTTAGTGCCTGGGCCTCAAAGCCAGTTCCATTGCTGATTCTCATTCTTCCCCTCTAATTAAGGATCGATTTAGACCTGGGACACCAGGTGAGTGCAATTATCAGGTAGAACAGTAGTACCTCTGACCTCCAGGCTCGGATTTGAATAGCCCTGACTTATAACCGTCTCTCTCTCCCTCTCGCTCGCTCTCTCTCTTGTTTTCAGCATACGTATGTTGTCCTATATAACCGTCTCTCTCTCCCTCTCTCTCTCTCCATCTCTCTCTCTCTCTTGTTTTCAGCATACGTATGTTGTCCTATATAACCGTCTCTCTCTCCCTCTCTCTCTCTCCATCTCTCTCTCTCCATCTCTCTCTCTCTCTTGTTTTCAGCATACGTATGTTGTCCTATATAACCGTCTCTCTCTCTCCCTCTCTCTCTGTGTTCTCAGCATGCGTATGTGTCCTATATCATTGTCTCTCTCTGTTTCCAGCAGGCCTATGTGTCCTCTGGCCACCAGATGGCACCCCCCAGTCCCAACACCAACAGCAACAACAGTGGCGGGGGAGGGGAACAACTGAGTAAAACTAACCTGTACATCCGTGGTCTTCACCCCGGGACCACAGACCAGGACCTGGTCAAGCTATGCCAGCCGTAAGTCTTCTTCTCCTCCTCATTGTCTGCCTTCGTTTACACGGGTAGGGGGAAGTTTCCCCTAGACCACATTTGGCAGACCCATTCCACAGAGGGCTGAGTGTATGCGGGGTTTCACTCCTCCCTTGCACTTGATCGATGAATTAAGGTCACTTATTAGTAAGGAACTCCTCTCACCTCGTTGTCTAGGTCTTAATTGAAAGGAAAAACCAAAAACCAGCAGACATCAGGCCCTCCATATAATTAGTTTGACACCCCTGCCCATGTAGAAGAAGAGTACTTTATTGATCCTTACAAAATGGAAAAGTGTCTTCTTCTGTACCTAACCCCCTGATATACCCACACACAAACACACATTTAGGTCAGGAGTGTGGTGAAATAGCCCCTTAGACACATCTAAGATCATTTTTGTATTTTCATCATGGTAGTTAGGGTTAGGATGGGAGCAGGAAGCTGATCCTAGATCTGTGTCCACGGGTGACTTCTACCTGGAGCTTTTCAACAGGTGCTGCTTTGCCACAAAGTGGCTACAGTTATTACTATCAGGCTACCTCCATATTCAGTAAGCCTACCCTCAGATCAGAACTTGTTGACTTTACTGCATTATGGTTGGCGATACAACCTACACGTATTGCAACAAGGATTGTGGCTGGATATTGCTTACTCTCAGGGCTGCCATGTCACATTTGGCGAAGGTTGCCCCTGACGCATGCACTGACCAAGGCCGTCAATTGTTTCAGGTACAATGCACATTACAATATAAGTGCTGAAAGTAAAATGCTCGTGTCAGCAGCAGTGCTACAGTTTGGGTGGTGCTGCTCAGCCTTTGGCAGAGTTGGAAGGGCATGGATGTTAACTTCATAACAAGCTATTCTTTAGAATCACATCATTTACATAATGACACTATGAACATCAAATGTAATCAAGTGGGTGTTTCATAGAATTGATACCTAGGTTACTTTCTGAATGTAATCAGTTACTAGTTACCTATGAAATTGTAATCAGTAACGTAACAGTAACGTAACCTTTGGATTACCCAAACTCAGTAACGTAATCTGATTACAGTTACTTTTGGATTACTTTCCCCTTTAGAGGCATTCAAATAAGACTAAAAGGATCCATCAAATGCATTTTTGTGTAATCATAGTAGTCTCTGACTTGTGGTCAGACTCGCTCAGGTGGAACAAACTTAAACTTGTGCCTTTTTTCAATGATTTATTGAATGTCATTGAGAAAACAGAAAGGTGTCAATGTACATCCTTTCTGAATTTAAAAGTAATTCAAGAAGTAATTATATAGTTTTTTCAAAAATATCAAATCTGATTACAATATATTTGCTGGTAACGTAACTGATTAGTTAGTTTTTTAAAAACTGATTAGTAACTGATTAGTTTCGTCATTGATTACATGTAATCAGTTTCTCCCCAACTCTGCCCCCGGAAAACAACTGTATTCACCCCAGTCCAAATGAAGAATTTGAATCAGTTTTTAGCAAGTATGTATCTGTCCATTTGAAATGTGTGTGAAGAAAAAAACAGGGGATTAAACACAGATAGAAACAGAGAAGAAAATAAATAGAGGTTAACAGGAAGGAGAGAAGGAGGGAAGGAGAGAAGGAGGGAAGGAGAGAAGGAGGGAAGAGGAAAACTAAAACACACACCCAACAAGTCACCGCCTACAAACAACACACACACGTATACTGCTCTCTCTCTCTCTCTCTCTCTCTCTCTCTCTCTCTCTCTCTCTCTCTCTCTCTCTCTCTCTCTCTCTCTCTCTCTCTCTCTCTCTCTCTCTCTCTCTCTCTCTCTCTCTCTCTCTCTCTCTCTCTATATATATATATATATATATATATATATATATATAATCCTAGAAGCGTTTCCCTATAGTTCCTCACTCCAGCAGTAGTGTAACAGTCCCACTCTCCTGTAGAAGAAATCAGTTGAGTATTGCAGATAGATAACGAACTGGTTTGGCTCATGCAAGTCAGGGCTGATCATTGTGTTCCAGGAATGATTTATTTCTGTAAACATATACTTAAGCTTCTGTGGAGTGGGAGAGAGGTTAGAGGACATCATATTTGCTATATCAGGCCTTTAATTTCCCAGCGGCATGTACTACCTTGACCGTCACTGCCCCCTGGCCGTAAATGCCCCTTAAAGAAATCCATGCCTTGCGGCCAAAGTGTCCGTTGTGCCCTTCGGCTGAATATAATCATTCAAATTCCCTCTCTCACTCACATGGCTCTCTCAGATACCTCAATTCTTATTAGCCAATGCCCGTTACGTGATTGGGTCCTTCTCACGGGCATCGTAGCCCTGAAGTAGGCTACTAGTGAAAACAAACCCATCGGGGATGCAATGGCGTGCGTCCTTCTTATCGAATTCCAAGGCGCATTTTGAAGATGTTAGAATAACTTTCCACGTTTACTTTTCCTCAGCCAACAAGATGAGTAACGAACAGCAAAGGGAGCTAGCTTTAGTCAATCTACTATCCCCCATAGTACAAACGTTGACCTATTCTATTGGTCAAGCTGGTCATTCTGTCCGAGGAATAAGTATTCCAAACAGACTCTGGGACTGTTGTGGGACAATAGATCCCAAATTAATACATCCACTGTACATAAAAAAAAAACGTTTAAAAGCAATGAGACAGATATACAGTGCCTTGCGAAAGTATTCGGCCCCCTTGAACTTTGCGACCTTTTGCCACATTTCAGGCTTCAAACATAAAGATATAAAACTGTATTTTTTTGTGAAGAATCAACAACAAGTGTGACACAATCATGAAGTGGAACGACATTTATTGGATATTTCAAACTTTTATAACAAATCAAAAACTGAAAGATTGGGCGTGCAAAATTATTCAGCCCATTTAAGTTAATACTTTGTAGCGCCACCTTTTGCTGCGATTACAGCTGTAAGTCGCTTGGGGTATGTCTCTATCAGTTTTGCACATCGAGAGACTGAAATTTTTTCCCATTCCTCCTTGCAAAACAGCTCGAGCTCAGTGAGGTTGGATGGAGAGCATTTGTGAACAGCAGTTTTCAGTTCTTTCCACAGATTCTCGATTGGATTCAGGTCTGGACTTTGACTTGGCCATTCTAACACCTGGATATGTTTATTTTTGAACCATTCCATTGTAGATTTAGCTTTATGTTTTGGATCATTGTCTTGTTGGAAGACAAATCTCCGTCCCAGTCTCAGGTCTTTTGCAGACTCCATCAGGTTTTCTTCCAGAATGGTCCTGTATTTGGCTCCATCCATCTTCCCATCAATTTTAACCATCTTCCCTGTCCCTGCTGAAGAAAAGCAGGCCCAAACCATGATGCTGCCACCACCATGTTTGACAGTGGGGATGGTGTGTTCAGGGTGATGAGCTGTGTTGCTTTTACGCCAAACATAACGTTTTGCATTGTTGCCAAAAAGTTCAATTTTGGTTTCATCTGACCAGAGCACCTTCTTCCACATGTTTGGTGTGTCTCCCAGGTGGCTTGTGGCAAACTTTAAACGACACTTTTTATGGATATGTTTAAGAAATGGCTTTCTTCTTGCCACTCTTCCATAAAGGCCAGATTTGTGCAATATACGACTGATTGTTGTCCTATGGACAGAGTCTCCCGCCTCAGCTGTAGATCTCTGCAGTTCATCCAGAGTGATCATGGGCCTCTTGGCTGCATCTCTGATCAGTCTTCTCCTTGTATGAGCTGAAAGTTTAGAGGGAAGACCAGGTCTTGGTAGATTTGCAGTGGTCTGATACTCCTTCCATTTCAATATTATCGCTTGCACAGTGCTCCTTGGGATGTTTAAAGCTTGGGAAATCTTTTTGTATCCAAATCCGGCTTTAAACTTCTTCACAACAGTATCTCGGACCTGCCTGGTGTGTTCCTTGTTCTTCATGATGCTCTCTGCGCTTTTAACGGACCTCTGAGACTATCACAGTGCAGGTGCATTTATACGGAGACTTGATTACACACAGGTGGATTGTATTTATCATCATTAGTCATTTAGGTCAACATTGGATCATTCAGAGATCCTCACTGAACTTCTGGAGAGAGTTTGCTGCACTGAAAGTAAAGGGGCTGAATAATTTTGCACGCCCAATTTTTCAGTTTTTGTTTGTTAAAAAAGTTTGAAATATCCAATAAATGTCGTTCCACTTCATGATTGTGTCCCACTTGTTGATTCTTCACAAAAAAATACAGTTTTATATCTTTATGTTTGAAGCCTGAAATGTGGCAAAAGGTCGCAAAGTTCAAGGGGGCCGAATACTTTCGCAAGGCACTGTAACAGATCAGAACGTTTAGCTTAAAATGTTGATTAGGCTATTTCTTCACATTATACGTGCAGCAATACGCACACAGCAGTAGGCTTTAAGCGTGAATGTTCCAAAATGAAAGGAACGCAGGAAAACACCGTTCCAAAGCACAACGCAAATGTGAGTGGTTTCATATGACAGCGATATAGACACTGGCCTTTCTCTCTTTTCTGAATGACAGAAGCCTTTAGACATTATTATGAATTATCCTACATTATATTTGTCATACATGACTGGAGTTTATCAGATACAGTACCAGTCAACAGTTTGGACACACCTACTCATTCAAGGGTTTCTTTATTTTCTACATTGTAGAATAATAGTGAAGACGTCAAAACTATGAAATAACACATGAAATCATGTAGTTACCAAAAAAGGGTTAAACAAATCAAAATATATTTTAGATTCTTCAAAGTAGCTACTCTTTGCCTTGATGACAGCTTTGCACACTCTTGGCATTCTCTCAACCAGCTTCACCTGGAATTATTTTACAACAGTCTTGAAGGAGTTCCCACATACACTACCGGTCAAAAGTTTTAAAACACACTCATTCAAGGGTTTCTTTATTTTACCATTTTCTACATTGTCGAATAATAGTTTAGACATCAAAACTATGAAATAACACATGGAATAATGTAGTAACCAAAAAAGTGTTAAACAAATCCAAATATATTTTAGATTCTTCAAAGCTTCTCATAAAGATAAGTTAGTCTAGCTGTGTCCAGTCCAGGTGGTGCTTGTACAGGCAGACCATCTATGGGAGGAAGGATGTCAGCCTTGCGCAGGAGCTGAAACCTGGTCCCGACTGAGTCCAAAAGCTCCTTGGCGACAACAATACCAGGCTCCGGAGAATCGAAGCTGTAAAACAGGAAATAACACAAAAAAATTGAGAAGACATTACAAACTTGCATAACGTCAATTATCCTCCCAAGTTTAGATAAGATGAATAACCTCATCCAATGCAATGAAAATGATGTTCGCCTGAAGTGCTGATACTGCTTGATCTGTGGCAGTGGCCTAAAGTACGTAGTCAGGTGTTGTTGCCAGCCATAGCTTTCCACCAGCACCGTACCATCCTCCAGTCCAACCAGCTGTGGGCTGTTGATCCCTATCACAGTGCTGTCCTTCACAACACCAGAAATCTCAGACAAAGTGTTCACACTGGTCTTTGTGAAGCGCTGTTTAATGAGGCCGAAGCACCAGTCGGGGGCAAACTTGATGTGGCCTGTGATCAGGAAGTGAAGGTCCAGACTGTGGTGGAGCAGCACAATCTTGTTCTGGTCACTGCAGTTATCACAATTCAGGCCCCCACATGTTTCCCAAACTCCGTAGTTGGTGCATGTAGTTGATGACTGTGCTGCTGCCTTTGCTAGATGACATGCCTTCATCAATCAAGTAGTTGACTTGTTGTGGTATTCCTTCACAGCAGACACCAAACAAGCCACACCTGCAACGAGTTAAAAACTAGATGGGACCTGGCTGCTTAGGGTCAGAAGGATAGTGCATCTGCAAACAACAACAAAAGAACATTAAGATAAATAAACATTTGTGCTTGAGATGTGGGGCAGCAATTTTCTCCACAGATTCCTGAAGGAAGACAGCACGACTACACGTACCTTCGGAAAATAAATACATCTGAGATCAATAAAAGTAGTGCCAATCATGTTGGAGATAAATGAAATAATCAAAACATGTTTATGTTTCACATACCAAGTGGTGTCATCGATTCCACAGTGCTGCTTTTGTCACATGAGATGGCAACATGTGTCCTTCGTGGCGTCCTGGTAATACTATTAATACAATATCCTCTGTGTAGTTTTGATGAAGTTCACAACTCGCTGTAAGTCCTCATGCTTCAGGTGTAACCTGTGCTTGCTTGGGCCGGCTCGCTTTTTGATGGGAGGAATTAGATCGTTCTCCTTGAATGACTGGTGGAGGAGAGTCAGGCGTGTTCTACTGATGCTGAAAGACAAATTCCAGATACAAATATTTTTGCATTATTATACAATAGATGGCTGTAATCTCCGTCAGACACACCTGGCTAACTTGATGTGTCATGTGTGTGTCGAAGTGGAGTCTTTGTTTAGCTATATAACTAAAGATGAACCATAATCCTAATCCATAGAGTTCTAGCAATACAAACTGATTGTCATAGCTAGCTAAAGTTAACCAAAATTGGTTCAATGTTTGCAAGCTAAAGATAGCTAACTAGCTATGAAAACAACTTTCTGCTCAAATTAGTAAAGTAAAACATCGGAAACTGTAGCTAGACTCCGTATACATGGATGAACGCTTCACGTCAGACTACAACCCCTTTCATTAAATAAGACATCCTGTGTCGTTTCCATTTTGTTTGTACAGCTTGCTTGGCCTGTTGTCTCAAGTCACTCTGGTTCATACTGACAATGCCATAAGAATCAGATCTTTCTCCCTCTCGTCACGGATGCCACCGTCGCCCGAAAACTGCAGTAGAAAGGATTATCTACACATAACAAGCAGCTCATTTTAGTCAGAAGATGCTACACGGCAGACCAATCCGAAACTCATCTCTCGGCATGTCCAATCTATTCATTATCTCAGCCAATCATGGCTAGCGGGAAGATTCCTGTCTTTTTTTGTGGCTAAACCAGCTAGGTTTGTAATTTAACAACTTTATTGGTATTTACAGTTTGCGTACAAGTTTGTTATTAAGGCACATGAAAGTTCAAATGTTCCAAAAGGCATTTCTGCCAAACAAACACTTTATTTTATTATAAAATGCCTCTCCTGTGAAGTTGTGACTTGCGACATGACTAGTTTCCTGAAACTAGTCATATGTATTTGTGTGTAATTAAAAGTCGCATTAAAATTTGGCTACATTTTCTGGTGCCTTCCTTCCGTCAGCATTGGTCTGGATGAGACAGACTGTAGCCAATCCTAGACTTTGACATGTAGGCTAATTATTTATCTAAATTTACATACACTTGGGTTTTTCTTAACAGAATAGCTAGTGTTTTTCATTTTTTTAAATAAATTTAATTGGCTATTTTGGTTAATGGCCTCCCCTAGCAGGTGGCCTTGGCAGATTGGGTACCTCTTGAAGGCCAAATGGCCTTGCCCCTAAAATCACGTAATGCCAGGCCTGCCCTATATAGTGCTATAAGGGCACAAGGCAAGACCCAAATGCAGACACAGGAGGCAGATGGTTGAGCTACGATATTTATTACACCAAAAGGGGTAGGCAAAGGGCAGGTCGGGGACTGGCGAGAGTTCATAAACCAGGTCAGAGTCCAAATGGTACAAGGGGATAGGTAGGATCGAGGTCAGATCAGGCAGAGTGGTCAGGCAGGCGGATTCGGCGTCAGGACAGGCAAGGGTCAAAACCAGGAGGGCTAAGAAAAAACAGAGACTGGGGAAAAAAAATTGCACACTAGCGACTCCTGTGGCAGGCCAGGCACAGTGCACGCTGACACGGTCGCCAGGTGCATGGTGTTTACTCCGACGCATTGGTGCTGCTGGCTTCCGGGTTAAGTGGGTATTGTGACAAGAAGCAGTGCGGCTTGGTTGGGTTGTGTTTTGGATCTTCTCCTCTCCCGAGTCTGTACGGGAGTTGCAGTGATGACACAAGACTAACTACCAATTTGGGAGAAAAAGGGGTAAAAGAAATTATCATTGTTTTTTTGAAAGACTGTTACATTCAGCAAGCCTGGAGATGAATGTGTTGAATGAACAATCAGGAAAGATGGATACATTAGGAACCACGGCCAGAATCATCAAGGGCATGCATAATGGACGCCATATCATCCAGCCCAAGCACCAGCAAACCACTCCATTCTACTATTATCCCATACCTTCTGAGGAAGTAGTGGGGGCTAATGGACTGGGGTTTACAGAGGTAGGGGGGTCAGACACAGGAGACTGGGACACAGAAACAACAATGTGGACACATACTGGGTGCATCCCAATTATTTATATTTGATCATAAAAGCGTTGTATTGGTGGAGGCATGGGCTAGTGAGAGTTTCCACCATATTTCCTTTCAAATGATTGAATGGAAGTAGACAAGTGCACACTTTGGGAAGAAGAGGTCATTTGGACGCAGACACATCCTCTGTTAGTAGGGACCAGTTTGGATGCATCCTGATCTCATTGTTTGGATAAGTGCACAGTGAGTGACCTAGAAATGATTAAGACTTAAAACAGAATCAGGGACTTAACAGGGAAACACTGGAGATTGACATCAAGTTGGAGAGGGATGGGTGGATTTGTGTGATATGGGTTGGAGAATGGGATGTTTGTGGGGGTGGGTGCAGGGGGGGATTGACTGAGGAGAAGGCCATCCAGTGAGGGGGAAACATAATTGACTTGGAAAAGAATACCATGGCATGCTGGGAAAAGAATGCCACAGGCCTGTAAGTGGGTCAGAGTTGACGGCTAAGACTTTCTTCCCCCCTATCGTCCCCTCCCTACCAACTACTCACACCCTTTACAACAACTGTTGATGAAGTGGAGGTAGGAGGAAGGTCAGAGAGTTACCACCTCAACCTTTGAACTATTCGATAGAATGTCTGACATTGTCAACAACAACACAAGCCATTTCTCTCTCTCTCACACAAACTGTCTCTTTATATAACGCTCTTGTAATTCTCTAATTCAAATGTCAGTTATGTTTGTTTTACAGTTTGAAACGTGCTTATTGCAGCAGTGCATGGGATGAGGCACTCCAAGTACATTCATGTAATATGAGGATATCAAAGGAGGAATGGAATTAATGTATCCCCCCAAAAAAATCTGAGCCTTTAACCATGCAATATAATTAATAGTAATATGATTTTCTTTACTTGCAGTATTGGCTATGTGTTTGATCAACGTATAGCTTTCCTATCAACAGTTGAGCCATGCTGCCTGTCACGTACAGTATACAGTAGGATGTAAAAAGATAAATATATATACGATATTTATTTAACCCTTATTTAACTAGGAAAATATTTTTTTACAATGACGGCCTACCCCGGTCAAATTCTCCCCTAACCCAGAAGACGCTGGGCAAATTGAGCGCCGCCCTATGGGAATAGGATCTGGAAATAATAGCATATTGCACACCTCGAACGGTCCTCCACTGGCTTATCCACACTCATAATGGTGGAGAGCCTACAGATGTAGGATCTTAATTTGATCACCCTGTTGCAGGTTAACTGTCCATTTAAAACTTGTGTACTTGATTTTTCCTTACCAAAAATATATCAACCCCTACAAAAATGTCCATTGCTGCTACAGGATTGCTGTAACAAACTGGCTCAAATTAAGATCCTACAGCTGTCTGTTCACCAAGAAATCAGTATTGGGTGTTTTTGTATGGTTGTGGACATATGGCTGAAGGTAAAAATTGCTCCCTATTCAAAGATCTAGGATCAGATTACTTCAACTCCCAATCCTTACCGTAACCAACAGAGGAATGAAAGAAAATCTGCCTCTGTGTCAGTGCTTAGGGGCAACAATCTTACTCCATGTGTGGATGTTAATGCTAACAGCCAGGCTTTAGTGGAGCAGGGGAGAGTGAGAAGAGAGAGAGAGAGAGAGAGAGATCAGGTTACAGTGTACACTCAGCCCTGGTGCTCTGTCAGGGTCAGCTAATAGACCAGCCCCCCTTGCTGACTGCATTACACAGAGACAGTGGAGGGCAGGGCCTCTCTCTCTCCCTAGCAGAAGTCAGGATGGCCAAGCAGTCGAAGGCGCTGCGTTCAGGTCGAAGTCTCCCCTGGAAGCATGGGTTCCAATCCCACTTCTGACATTTGATTTCTTATACCATGTATACCATTGTGCTTTAAAGTTACTCCGCATACTACAACTCTACTAGATCTCCCAGATCAAGGTAGATTATCAGTGGTCTTGTATGTCTTCCATTTCCTAATAATTGCTCCCACAGTTGATTTCTTCAAACCAAGCCGCTTACCTATTGCAGATTCAGTCTTCCCAGCCTGGTGCAGGTCTACAATTTTGTTTCTGGTGTCCTTTGACAGCTCTTTGATCTTGGCCATAGTGGAGTTTGGAGTGTGACTGTTTGAGGTTGTGGACAGGTGTCTTTTATACTGATAACAAGTTCAAACAGGTGCCATTAATACAGATAACGAGTGGAGGAGGAGCCTCTTAAAGAAGAAGTTACAGGTTTGTGAGAGCCAGAAATCTTGCTTGTTTGGAGGTGACCAAATACTTATTTTCCACCATAATTTGCAAATAAATTCATTAAAAATCCTACAATGTGATTTTCTGTTTTTTTTTTCTCGCATTTTGTCTGTCATAGTTGAAGTGTACCTATGATGGAAAATTACAGGCCTCTCTCATCTTTTTAAGTGGGAGAACTTGCACAATTGGTGGCTGACTAAATACTTTTTTGCCCCACTGTATATATATATAAGGACCAACTGTCCTGTCCAGCTCCACAGTATGTTGAAATGGAATTGTACTTAACTTCTGGTTTCCCACTGACTGTTTTTGTGCAACCCAATACACTTGAAAGCAACTGCATCGCTAAAAGCACCTGTGTGTGTGTATTTTGAGGAATCAGAGCGAACAGGCAGGGATAAAGACATGCCCAGAACAAATTGTTTTTGGCCCTGGGGCTCTTTCTCCTGCCAGCTGAAAACAACACCAGGGAACACAGTTACTGTACACCCCCTCCATCAACACTCCACCTCTCAACCCCACAGACAAAGAGGAGGAGGGGTGAGATAACAGACGAGTGTGTTTCTGCACCAGTAGTGATCACACTAAAGAAGCACAATTGAGTCGAAGAGCATGTATGGTTCAGGTTTACACCTTAACCACAGGCTTGGGAATGGGTGTTTGCGTGCATGTATGTGTGTGCGTGATTACTCAACCGAAGGAAGTGTTTGTGTCTAAATGTTTGAGATCTTCCACCAAATGTCCGATAGTCACCTCCTCCGCACATGGTCTGATGTCATGTTTTTGTGTTTTGAAGATATGGGAAGATTGTGTCCACGAAGGCAATCCTGGACAAAACCACCAACAAGTGCAAAGGTGAGAGTTTAGAGTTCAACAGGTTCTTTGGTTCATTTTTTATTTTTTTATTTTATTTCACCATTATTTAACCAGGTAGGCTAGTTCATGACACAGATGACACTGACATTTAACCTGGAAAGATCATAGTGTTGTGTTGTCTCCTTAAACAAGATCATGGACTTATGGACTTCAAAACTTGATCACAGCTGCATTGTACAATACTAGACTGTATTAGGCTATATGAAAGATTGTTTTAGTATTAGTCTGGTTACAGGTCTATTGCTACACTGTATAAGTTCATGAAGCCACATCCACAGAGTGGCGTTGGTTAGACCTGTTGTGGAAGCACATGGTCAGTAGGACAAATAACAACAGCTGTAGAAGGCCATAAATATGTCATACTGGGACTGGTGGGCTTTAGTAGCCTGCACCAAGCTCTTGTAATTTCACGGAATGCCTTTAGACTTCAAGCACCTGTAGTTCATCTAACAACCGTTTTGAATGCCAACTTCACTCATCAATCATGAAAACAATGTACACCTTCATGACTGTAAGGAAATGTGTGTGTATATGTGTTGTGTAGGCTATGGCTTCGTGGACTTCGACAGCCCGGCAGCGGCCCAGAAAGCGGTGAGCGCCCTGAAGTCCAGTGGGGTCCAGGCTCAGATGGCCAAGGTAAGACTCTCATTTAAGTCAACTCCACACACTCTTCATATTCACAGTAACACCGGATCTATTATATTCACAGTAACATTGTTTTGAATTGTGAGTTCAATCACATCTACTTGAATGGGACTCTTTACAATTCTGCGAGACTCCTTCCTGCCTCACTTTCTTTATTTTATTGCCAAATGTTCCCAGAAACTTAACTTTCAAAGAATTTCTCTCAGACTGGATGATGGATCTCCTTTGATTTGATGGTGAATTGACAGCCAGTCCAGCCAAGTTGCTGTCTATATTGAACAACAAAAAGCATTGACATTCCTATAACGCAGTGTACATGCAAACACATTCCCTCCCACATTATCAGTGGTATCAAATGTGAGCTCTTTTACTGTATGTTGTTATGGCCTGATTGGCAGTAAGTGCCCTCTTGGCACTGTCTCAAGACAAACTGCCATAGGTTATGGAGAGATGTGTTTACCTTCGTTAGCTGGCAGTTGACTTGCAGGCAGAGAGGGAGGGTGAAGAGGTCACAGGATTAGACAGGCAGTCTATCAGATGACATGGAACTGGTCGTCTCTCCTCCTCTTCACCTCTATTCTCCCATCTCCCTCTGCCCCTTTTCATCTCCCATACCCTTCCTCTCCCTCTCTCTCACCTATCCTTCTCCCTCCTTCTCTCTCCCCTTCCTTCTTTTAGTATCTCAACCTCCTTTTCCTCAACCTCTTCACTACCCCACCCATCTATCTATCCCTCTCTCCTTACTCCTCTCTCTTCCTCCTTTACCTGCCCCACCCACCCATCCCTTTCTCTCCCTCCTCCTTTGTCTGGCTGGCTGTATGCGTGTCCTGCTAAGCAGCCCCTGCTGTGGGCCTTGTTATGAGCTCTTTGTGTGGGTGTCTGTAGTCAAAGGGGCTGTTGTGGGCCCATTAAGCTGATCCCTCTGTGCCTCTCAGGCCCCCCATTGAGAGGGCCCTGGGGAGTGTGCCACCGCACCCGCCGTCAATGGACCGGGGACAATGAGCTGCCCTGTGCCTGCATGGGTTAGTGTCTGGGCACGGGGCATTCACTATATGGCTTCATTCACTCCACTCCAACCCTGCTCTCAGTCCACACCCAAACAACGGGGCCCAAGTCACTTCACTACTACAGCTGGAATGAATTCACTCACTTCAGAATTAAGACAAACGATCCATTGCAACTGAACATCAGGGTCCACCAAATCACTCCTGCTACCCAGATATTGTATCCAAATACGCACTGTATCAGAACACAAGGGCCTAATTTACCCAAACAGTATAACTGAGGAGTTGGTAGTGGACAAAACAGAGGAGAGTGCCCTATTAAAATACAATTTGGACCAGTGAGCTATGGTGAGCTTTTCTGCATCATGGCCTGGCCTTCTGATCAGGGCTTAGGTCATCAGGTTATCCAGGTATAACTCTAGGGCACTGGCGACAACAGGATTTGTGCATTCCTGATTTAAAACGGTGTTTTTTAAAATCAGAAACTGAAATCAAATACTATGGCATTAGGTTAGGTTCTTTCCCTGTACTTCCACTGAATGTGGGTCATGTTGTTGTCATGTTTCCATTGTGTTGGTTCTTTAAAAGTGTGGGCCATGCTGAGCGTTGTCATAACTCCCAGCCAGTCAGTCGTCTCTACAGAGGAGTGTCTGTGGCTATGGGCTGGCTGGCTACAGACAGGGAAACAATGGAAAGGGATAGAAATAGACTGCTCTTTACTTCCGAGAGCCTCACGCACCACCTGCCTGGTACATAGACATACGCACACACAAGAACAACACCTCGACAGACTGTCTTGACCAGGACCTTGCTGAAAATGTCGTTGTAGCTATGGTCTTACATTTTTTTTATTTAATTGGAACAAAATATCTTATGATATATCTCTGACTATCTCTGGGTAGTGCCAATACATTACTGAGATATTCAAGGGTTGTGTGTTACCAGGGGAGAGAGAGAAAGAGAGAGCATGAGAGGGAAAGGGGGAGAAATAGTGAGGGAGCAATGAAGAGATTCAATTTAATTTGTGGTTGGGTGTGGTCCCAACATCATTTGAGTATCTGCGTCAGAGGAGCCTTTTAAGAAATGTTGGCCCCACATGCAGAACAGGATTAGATGGACAACTTGAGTTCAAAACAAAGGGTCAAACAAAGCCTTGTTCTGTTCTGATCCTTTATCACAGAAGGTTGCCTCAGTCAGTCATATCTATCACAGTGCCACTAAGTTGCATAACAAGGAAGTGTCTCCTTTACCACCCATGTGGTTTAAATCCCAGAAGTTGGCCTTTCCCTCTTGACACGTTGAATCCTGGTTAAGGAGCTAAATCACGTGGGAGGCCAGGCTAATCAGAATGGCAATGAGACATGTTTCAGGCTGCTGTGTGTTCCCAGACGAAGGGAAAAAAACTACATTCCAAATTGTTTAATGTCACGTAAAAAGTTTTAAAAATACATGTAGATACATTTGCATATTAAACATGTAAGCATGTAATGCCTTAAAATGTGTACGAACTGTCAAAATGCTGAATTTTGGCACTTTTGCAAGCCTCTGTGTAAAAACACATTTATTGAAAATTGGATTTTTAAAATGATCCATGTGTTCTATATTAAAGGATACATAATTTTTAAAAGTTGATTTAACCTTTATTTAACTAGGCAAGTCAGTTAAGAACAAATTCTTATTTACAATGACGGTCTACCAAAAGGAAAAAGGCTAAAGAAATCTGCCTACCAAAAGGCAAGAGAAATCCAGACCCAAAGGACAGATTTTCACCGGTCTAATGTCCATTGCTTGTGTTTCTTGCCCAAGCAGGTCTCTTCTTATTATTGGTGTCCTTTAGTAGTGTTTTTTTCTCCCAGCAATTCGACCATGAAAGCTTGATTTATGCAGTCTCCTCTAAACAGTTGATGTTGAGATGTGTCTGTTGCTTTAATTATTTGGGCTGCAAATTCTGAGGCTGGTAACTCTAATGAACTTATCCTCTGCAGCAGAGGTAACTCTGGGTCTTCCTTTCCTGTGGCTGGTCCTCACGAGAGCCAGTTTCATCATAGCGCTTGATGGTTTTTGCAACTGCACTTGAAGAAACTTTCAAAGTTCTTGAAATGTTCAATACTGACTGGCCTTCATGTCTTAAAGTAATGATGGACTGTCGTTTCTCTTTGCTTATTTGAGCTGTTCTTGCCATAATATGGAATTGGTCTTTTACCAAATAGGACTATCTTCTGTATACCCCCCCTACCTTGTCACAACACAACTGATTGGCTCAGACGCATTAAGGAAAGAAAACAAGGAACAACTGTTAATTGAAATGCATTCCAGGTGAAGCTGGTTGAGAAAATGCCAAGCGAGTGCAAAGCTGTCATCAAGGCAAAGGTTGGCTACTTTGAAGAAACTCAAGAGCAGCTAACCGATCGCTGCAGCTGTACATAGTCCATCTGTAAATTGCCCACCCAATCTATCTACCTCATCCCCATATTGTTTTTATATACTTTTCTGCTCTTTTGCACACCAGTATCTCTACTTGCACATCATCATCTGCTCATTTATCACTCCATTGTTAATCTGCTGAATTATAATTACTTCGCTACTATGGCCCATTTATTGCCTTCCTCCTCACGCCATTTGCACACACTGTATATAGACTTTCTTTTTTTCTATTGTGTTATTGACTGTACGCTTGTTTATTCCATGTGTAACTCTGTGTTGTTGTTTGTGTCGCACTGCTTTGCTTTATCTTGGCCAGGTCGCAGTTGTAAATGAGACCTTGTTCTCAACTAGCCTACCTGGTTAAATAAAGGTGAAATAATACAATTTATTTGTTTATTAACACTTTTGGCTACTACATATGTGTTATTTCATTGTTTTGATGTCTTCATTATTATTCTACAATGTAGAAAATAGTAAAAATAAGGAAAATCCCTTGAATGAGTAGGTGTGTCCAAACTTTTGACTGGTACTGTATTTAAAATGTATTTTTTCCCCGTATGGCTTGACCAGCTTCAGTGCCATGAATCCACCCAGGAATTCCTTATTGTCAGATCAACAGAGTGACATCGTCACCTAGCTCAACTCCTGTTCAATCCCCTGTGAAAACTGAGTGTTTGTCCGAAATAGCACCCTATTCCCTATATAGTGACAGGGCCCTGGTCAAAAGTAGTGCACTATATAGGGAATAGGGTGCCATTTGGGACGCATATTGAAGCTCCAGTAGGCAGCTCCCTGTGTCCTACCACTCTCCTGTCTGACTTGGTATCAAGCTGACTCTTTGCTTATGGTTCAACAGAGATAAGTGTGGAATTACAGGTCTGTTGCTTGAACCTGTATATTTGGAGGGAGATGGAGTGAACAGTGGTATGTAGTGTAGTCATACAGTTTGGTGTCACTGGTGTGGGTGGTGTTTTTGACTGGTGATGACGATGGTGCGTGAAACTAGAATTTAGACTTGACTTGACTGAAACGCTAGCTTTAAACACTATATCTAAAAAATAAGCTCATATCCTCTCTATTACTCCCTACCTGGGGCATGGACCTGGTAACTTGGTATTCACTATCACATTTCATAACAAGTTGTTCTTCCCTTGTGGTCTCTCAAACGTTGCATAAAAATGATTTGTGATAGGGAAAGAGACTGTGGGATAGATTGTATCAGGAGAGAGAGAGACTAATGAATGAGATGGAGTAAAAAGGGAGGACTCCCATGGGAGGGAGTTCAACCCGTGATGGAAGCACAACTCCTATGAACAAACACACTTCTCTTCCCCATCATCCACTCCTCCCCCTTCGTCTTTCCTTCCTCCTGAGTGCTCCTTCCCTTTCTCCTCTCCCCTATGTTTGTTGAAGCTCCCTCTTCCGCCCCCCTCCTCCCTCTCTTTGGCCCAGCCCCTACTTGCCTGGTTGCCAAGCTCCTGTTGCTGTGCGAACTCTTAACTTCACGCCTGGTTTCCTGCCTGTTTCTTTCACACAAGGTTTCACTTTTGAGCCCTGGAATCAGAATCGTCTCGCATTCCTCTTCCTTTTATTCATTCTTCTGCTTTGGGCTGTTTCTCAGTCATTCCACATTTCTACATACTTTTCCTCCATTATAACGCATACATTTTCCAGCAGTTGTGTGTGTTTTTAAGAGGTGAAAAGCACTCACATACAACCCACATTCAGTCAAAAAACCATTGTCAATGCATACTGTATGAACTTGTTATATCTTCTATCTTTCATAACCATTACATCACAAAAATGTCAACTACATTTTTAACAGTGAATGTAAACCCTCTTTGTTTGTGATTACACAAGTCTGATTTATGTGTGTTTCTCTTATGCAGCAACAGGAGCAGGACCCCACCAACCTGTACATCTCCAACCTGCCTGTGTCCATGGATGAGCAGGAACTGGAGAGCATGCTCAAGTCCTTCGGCCAAGTCATCTCCACACGCATCCTCCGCGACGCCATCGGGACCAGCCGTGGCGTGGGTTTCGCTAGGTACTTTATAGCATAACATAATACACTAACCATTGAACTGTGTGACACAGCCAAGTATTGCTCCATGCGTCGAGTTCAAACTGTTATGGCTTGGTCTGCGCTCTGCTCCATAACAATTGAATAAGCCAACATATCTTTTTTTATATTATCAACTGTTACTAATGATCATCCGCAACTAGGGCTTTAGTGGTCACGAAATATCGTCAGCTGGTGATTGTCAAGCAAATAACTGTCGGTGTCACTGTAATTCACCGTTAAATAATATAAACACAATTAGCATCTCCTTGCTTCCACACATGCAGACCTTTGGAACATCTACATTTTAAAAGTCTAATAAATCCATGTAATATAGCCTACACCTTCACAATAAATCCATTATTTATTTTAGACAGGTCTAAAGAAACATGATATAAAGAAAATGTTGTTTATTTCAGAAGAACAGAATAGCATACTCTTATGTTAGGTCCTAATCTGACTATGCCAAATGGCTGTGGGCTACAGTAGTTTAGTTAGCAGACAAGATTGCTTCGAATTCCATGGTAATATTTTATATTATTTTATAGTATGAAGAATACAATTGAACTAACTTGCTGACCAGACCGCATGCGTCCGTGTGCGCCATCGTGCACATGTTGATTTTGTCCCCACACACCAGACACGATCAGGACACACAGGTTGAAATATCAAAACAAACTCTTAACCAACTATATATTAATTTGGGACAGCTTGAAAAGCATTAAACATTTATGGCAATTTAGCTAGCTAGCTTGCTGTTGCTAGCTAATTTGTCCTGGGATATAAACTAGAGGTCGACCGATTAATCGGAATGGCCGATTAATTAGGACCGATTTCAAGTTTTCATAACAATCGGAAATCTGCATTTTTGGACACCGATTTGGCCGATTTAAAAAAATATATTATTATTATTATTTATTTTTACACCTTTATTTATCCTTTATTTAACTAGGCAAGTCAGTTAAAACCTCTCTGGGATATGTGGGACGCTACCGTCCCACCTGGCCAAAAGCCAGGGAAAATACAGAGCGCCAAATTCAAATAAATTACTATAAAAATCAAACTTTCATTAATTCACGAATGCAAGATAGCAAATTAAAACTACACTTGTTGTTTATCCAGCCAACATGTCAGATTTCAAAAAGGCTTTTCGGCGAAAGCAAACGATGCTATTATCTGAGGATAGCACAAAGAGAGAAAAGCATATTTCAACCCTGCAGGCGTGAAACAAAACGCAGAAATAAAAATATAATTCATGCCTTACCTTTGACGAGCTTCTTTTGTTGGCACTCCAATATGTCCCATAAACATCACAAATGGTCCTTTTGTTCAATTAATTCCGTCGATATATATCCAAAATGTCCATTTATTTGGCGTCTTTCATCCAGAAAAACACCGGTTTCAACTTGCGCAACGTGACTACAGAATATCTCAAAAGTTACCTGTAAACTTTGCCAAAACATTTCAAACTACTTTTGTAATATAACTTTAGGTATTTTTTTTATGTAAATTATCGATAAAATTGGAGACGGGATGATCTGTGTTCAATACAGGAGGAAAACAATCTGTAGCTAGCTTTCTGGTCACGCACCTCTACCTAACAGTACACTTCAAGTGACTTTCGTTCAAGATGGCTGTACTTCTTCATTACACAAAGGAAAAACCTCAAACAATTTCTAAAGACTGGTGACATCCAGTGGAAGCAGTAGGAACTGCAAGAAGGTCCCTTAGAAATCTAGATTCCCAATGAAAGCTCATTGAAAAGAGAGTGACCTCAAAAAAAAAATTCTGAATGGTTTGTCCTCGGGGTTTCGTCTGCTAAATAAGTTCTGTTATACTCACCGACATGATTCAAACAGTTTTAGAAACTTCAGAGTGTTTTCTATCCAAATTTACTAATAATATGCATATCTTTGGGCATGCATTTCATCCGGACGTGAAAATACTGCCACCTGTCACCAAGAAGTGGGTTAACTGTCTTATTCAGGGGCAGAATGACAGATTTTTACCTTGTCAGCTCGGGGATTCAATCTTGCAACCTTACAGTTAACTAGTCCAACACTCTAACCATCTGATTACATTGCACTCCACGAGGAGACTGCCTGTTACGCGAATGCAGTAAGAAGCCAAGGTAAGTTGCTAGCTAGCATTAAACTTATCTTATAAAAACAATCAATCAATCATAATCACTAGTTAACTACACATGGTTGATGATATTACTAGTTTATCTAGTGTGTCCTGCGTTGCATATAATCGATGCGGTGCATATTCGCGAAAAAGGACTGTCTTGCTCCAATGTGTACCTAACCATAAACATCAATGCCTTTCTTAAAATCAATACACAAGTATATATTTTTAAACCTGCATGTTTAGTTAATATTGCCTGCTAACCTGGCTTTTTGCAAACTCTGTGAAGACTATTTCTTCCTAACCAAGACAGCCAACTTCACCAAACGGGGGATGATATAAACATAAGCGCATTTGTGAAAAAAGCACAATCGTTGCATGACTGTACCTAACCATAAACATCAATGCTTTTCTTAAAATCAATAAACAGAAGTATATATTTTTAAACCTGCATATTTAGCTAAAAGAAATCCAGGTTAGCAGGCAATATTAACCAGGTAAAATTGTGTCACTTCTCTTGCGTTCATTGCACGCAGAGTCAGTGTATATGCAACAGTTTGGGCCACCTAATTTGCCAGAATTTTTTATTCTATGATTTGATAGAGCAGTCTGACTGAGCGATGGTAGGCACCAGCATGTTCGTAAGCATTCATTCAAACAGCACTTTCGTGCGTTTTGCCAGCAGCTCTTGGCTGTGCTTCAAGCATTGAGCTGTTTATGACCTCAAGCCTATAAACTCCCGAGATTAGGCTGGTGTAACCGATGTGAAATGGCTAGTTAGTTAGCGGGGTGCG
Source organism: Oncorhynchus kisutch (assembly GCF_002021735.2). Classification (NCBI taxonomy): domain Eukaryota; kingdom Metazoa; phylum Chordata; class Actinopteri; order Salmoniformes; family Salmonidae; genus Oncorhynchus; species Oncorhynchus kisutch. The sequence goes on from NC_034174.2 coordinate 37,599,513, forward strand.
CGCTAATAGCGTTTCAAACGTCACTCGCTCGGAAACTTGGAGTGGTTGTTCCCCTTGTTCTGCTTTTGTGGAGCGATGGGTAACGCTGCTTCGAGGGTGGCTGTTGTCGATATGTTCCTGGTTCGAGCCCAGGTAGGGGCGAGGAGAGGGACGGAAGCTATACTGTTACACTGGCAATACTAAAGTGCCTATAAGAACATCCAATAGTCAAAGGTATATGAAATTTAAATCGTATAGAGAAAAATTGTAATTCCTATAATAACTACAACCTAAAACTACAACCTAAAACTTCTTACCTGGGAATATTGAAGACTCCTGTTAAAAGGAACCACCAGCTTTCATATGTTCTCATGTTCTGAGCAAGGAACTTACAGTGGGGAGAACAAGTATTTGATACACTGCCGATTTTGCAGGTTTTCCTACTTACAAAGCATGTAGAGGTCTGTAATTTTTATCATTGGTACACTTCAACTGTGAGAGACGGAATCTAAAACAAAAATCCAGAAAATCACATTGTATGATTTTTAAGTAATTAATTTGCATTTTATTGCATGACATAAGTATTTGATACATCAGAAAAGCAGAAATTAATATTTGGTACAGAAACCTTTGTTTGCAATTACAGAGACAATACGTTTCCTGTAGTTCTTGACCAGGTTTCCACACACTGCAGCAGGGATTTTGTCCCACTCCTCCATACAGACCTTCTCCAGATCCTTAAGGTTTCGGGGCTGTCGCTGAGCAATACAGACTTTCAGCTCACTCCAAAGACTTTCTATTGGGTTCAGGTCTGGAGACTGGCTAGGCCACTCCAGGACCTTGAGATGCTTCTCACGGAGCCACTCCTTAGTTGCCCTGGCTGTGTGTTTCGGGTCATTGCCATGCTGGAAGACCCAGCCACGACCCATCTTCAATGCTCTTACTGAGGGAAGGAGGTTGGTGGCCAAGATCTTGCGATACAAGATCTCGCGATACATGGCCCCATCCATCCTCCCCTCAATACGGTGCAGTCGTCCTGTCCCCTTTGCAGAAAAGTATCCCCAAAGAATGACGTTTCCACCTCCATGCTTCACGTTTGGGATGGTGTTCTTGGGCTTGTACTCATCCTTCTTCTTCCTCCAAACACGATGAGTGGAGTTTAGACCAAAAAGCTCTATTTTTGTCTCATCAGACCACATGACCTTCTCCCATTCCTCCTCTGGATCATCCAGATGGTCATTGGCAAACTTCAGAAGGGCCTGGACATGCACTGGCTTGAGCAGGGGGACCTTGCGTGCACTGCAGGATTTTAATCCATGACGGCGTAGTGTGTTACTAATGGTTTTCTTTGAGACTGTGGTCCCAGCTCTCTTCAGGACATTGACCAGGTCCTGCTGTGTAGGTCTGAGCTGATCCCTCACCTTCCTCATGATCATTGATGCCCCACGAGGTGAGATCTTGCATGGCGCCTAGACCTAGGGTGATTGACTGTCATCTTGAACTTCTTCCATTTTCTAATAATTGTGCCAACAGTTGTTGCCTTCTCACCAAGCTGCTTGCCTATTGTCCTGTAGCCCATCCCAGCCTTGTGCAGGTCTATAATTTTATCCCTGATGTCCTTACACAGCTCTATGGTCTTGGCCATTGTGGAGAGGTTGGAGTCTGTTTGATTGAGTGTGTGGACAGGTGTCTTTTATACAGGTAACAAGTTCAAACAGGTGCAGTTAATACAGGTAATGAGTGGAGAACAGGAGGGCTTCTTAAAGAAAAACGAACAGGTCTGTGAGAGCCGGAATTCTTACTGGTTGGTAGGTGATCAAATACTTATGCCATGCAATAAAATGCAAATTAATTACTTAAAAATCATACAATGTGATTTTCTGGATTTTTGTTTTACATTCAGTCTCTCACAGTCAAATTGGCAGTTGAATATGTGTGGTTATTAGGCCTACTGACGGTCGATACTGATTGTGGCTAATATTTAACATGATAGAAATAGGAAACAGAGGGAGTCGGGGAGACTTTAATAATAAGACCTTTGAGACTGCCCATCCCTGCAATTAAAACGCGATACAATTTAAATTCTGCATAATCGCAAAGCATTTCATATAGTTTATCTTGCGAAGGTTGATCTGTTGATATGCCTCAGTTTAGAGGGCTGCGGGTCATGGGCAGATCATTGCGGAGCGGTGTTCATTGTTCATGCTGCAGGTGGGAGCGGATGGTCAGACAGAGGACTTTGGGATGCTTTGCTGTCCCCCAGATGATCAGAAAACGGTCGTCTTTCTGCTTTGTGTGCATTAGCCTGGGCCTACCTATTGTATTAAAAGCACAACTTTGTCACATTATTCACATTCCGAATTCGCTGCTTCAACTTCAGTAGCTTTCCTCTCCTGGTTGGGGCGTGTGAGATCAAGTGCACCTAGTATACAGTATTTGTGGTCTCATTAGAGATAGAGTAAGTTGCCTATGCATGGGCGGAGAATCACTGGCAGTTATCTTTACAAGGAAATGTACTTCCTAAATATGATTAGGCTGTAGTTTACTACAATGCCTAGAAATAAATATTGATCATCGTTATTTGTCTCCGTCTGAAAATCATCCCACTCCTTAAAGGTAGGTTAGAAAAATATCTCAAGAGAAAGTGCAAGTTTCCAACTCTGCTCTCTTCAAACTACACCTAGCATATTGGTTGATATAGCCCAGTAATACCGATAGCTTAATATAATGAGCCATGTGAGAATCTCTGGTGATTTACCCTAAGCTATTTGGGCGGGTGTGGTATGAAAAGCTGCGGGAGCGGGGTGAAGAAATCTATCCCGTGCAGACATATTCATGGTTTCCTGGCACGTAAAGGTGATGGAATAATTAGGGAATTAAGAATTAAGGTCAGAATACAACGTATTTATAGACACACCTCCCTCACACCTTCATTTATTCAATCTCCACCCAAAACGAATAGCAAGTGAATGGCACGCAACCCCATTTGTTATTTTTATTTTTTATTTTACCTTTATTTATACAGGTTTTTTCTCATTGAGATAACATCTCTTTTCCAAGAGAGACCTGGTCCAATAGCAGCAGAGGGAACAACGTTTCAGACAAAACAACTTACATACACTAACACAACATTAAACAAAACTATAAACACACATGCAGTACAACAAAAACATTGTACATTAAAAACACAAGCTTCTTGACTAAAAACAGCTGGTCTAAAAACAATGACACTCTTCTATGATATATACATCGATCAAGTGTTTAAACTCCAACAACGAAACTAGATCATCACATTTTAAAATGTTCATGACAGAATTCCAGGACCACGGAGCTAAGTAACCAAAACTATTTCTACAATGTCCTGTTCTCAATTTTTGGTACTGTTAGAAGCAAATGAGAATGGGACCGTAATTGATATTTATTTACTGACCAGACTAAAAAAGAACAGAGATAAAATGGCATTTTACCCAATATGGCCTTATAAATTAGTGTATACCAGTGTTTAAGCCTACGCAAGGTCAATGACGACCAGCCAACAGCGCTGTAGAGATCACAATGATGTGTTAGACGTTTCTGATTTGAAATGAACCTGAGGGCTGCATGATACACTGAATCAAGTGCTCTCAGGGTAGTGGCTGAGGCCTGCATATATATATAAAACATCACTAAAATCTAAAACCGACAGTAATGTACATCGTTCCAGCTCCTTCCTGTCTTCAAAAGAAAAACAAGCCTTATCCCGGTAATAAAATCCTATTTGCAGCTTGAGCTTCCTTATCAAGTTCTCTACATGCACAGTGAAGCTCAGCTTATCATCAACCCACACACACAAATATTTGTACACTTTAACTTGCTCTATAGTATTTCCAGCCAATGTAGCAATGACATGATTTGTAACATGCCTGGCATTTGAAAATACCAAGCCTAAATAAGTTCAGTAGTAATAATTTGATTAACAAGTCCCATACTAAGTTGCATGAATTTACTCTGTGTGTGATAATAGTGTTTAACATTATTTTTTTTAATGACTACCTCATCTCTGTCCTCCACACATACAATTATCTGTAGAGACCCTCAGTCGGGCAGATTCAGCCACAAAGACCAAACACAGATTCAACCACAAAGACGAGGGAGGTTTTCCAATGCCTCGCAAAGAAGGGCACATATTGGTAGATTGGTAAAAAAAAACAAGACATTGAATATCCCTTTGAGCATGGTGAAGTCAATAATTACACTTTGGATGTTAAAGCAACACACCATGTCACTACAAAGATACAGGTTTCATTCCTAACTCAGTTGCCGGAGAGGAAGGAAACCGCTTGGGGAATTCAACATGAAGCCAATGGTGACTTTAAACAGCTACAGACAGTGACAGGAGAAAACTGAGGATGGATCAACAACATTGTAGTTACTCCACAATACTAACCTAAATAACAGAGAGAAAAGAAGGAAGCCTGTACAGAATAAAAATATTCCAAAACATGCATCCTGTTTGCAATAAGGCACTAAAGTAAAACTGCAAAAAAAAAAACGTTATGTCCTAAATCCAAAGCGCTATGTTTGAGGCAAATCCAACACAACACATCACTGAGTACCGCTCTTCATATTTTTAAGCATGGAGGTAGCTGCATCACGTTATGGTTATGCTTGTCATTGGCAAGGACTAGTGAGTTTTTTTAAGATAAAAAGAAAGGGAATGGAGCAAAGCACAGGCAAAATCCTTGAAGAAAACCTGGTTCAGTCACTGAGAGACAAATTCACCTTTCTGCCAGACAATAATCTAAATCCCAAGGTCAAATATACACTGGATTTTATTAGGCCTGAGTGGCCTAATTACAGTTTTGAATTAAATCGTCTTGAAAATCTATGGCAATACTTTAAAATGGATGTCTGGCAATGATCAACAACCAACTTGACAGAGATAAAAAAAATCATTTTTTAAAGAATAATGTGCAAATATTGTACAATCCAGGTGTGCAAAGATCTTAAAGACTTACCCAGAAAGACGTACAACTGTAATCGCTGCCAAAGGTGATTCTAACATGTATTGACTCAGGGGGTTGAAAACTCTAACCAAGAGATATTAGTGTTTTTTTGTAGTTCGTTGACAATTAAATCCCTTTGAATCCCTCTTTGTAACACAACAAAATGCGGGAAAAGTTGAGTGCGCATACTTTCTGAAGGCACTGTACGCATGGAGAGAAAAGTGCATAAAAAGGAAATTACGTTTGATTTATGCATGCTTAACTCGTGTCGGAATTGGGCCCTACATGCTACACCAGCAGCAGCTTTAGCAACATGCTACATGCTACACCAATAGCTACATGCTACACCAGCAGCAGCTTTAGCAACATGCTACGTGCTACACCAATAGCTACATGCTACACCAGCAGCTATACTAAAGCTACATGCTACATTAGGGTCGTTCAATGAAATGAGTAAACAAATATAGTGTTTTAAAAGCCTGTTATCTTAAATGAAGTGCCCTTTAGTATATACCACATGGACAATTCTATAAAATTTTCTTATATGAAAAAAGACTCGCTAGTGCTAATGACCCTCGGTGACTTCTAGGAAGACTTAAGCATATTTAACCCCAACAGTCCTCCAAGTTTTCAGCATAATTGTAAAGCCCTAGTTATGTTGTTGCTTTGACAAAGTCATTTCTGAAGATAATTATTTATGAAGTGATTCATTTTAAGGTAAAAACAAAAAAAACAGTCCCTCATTTTAACGTCAACCCTGTTTTGTGAAATTAACTTTAATATGGTGAAACTGTTCCTTTTTAAATAATTTCTTCAAAAGAAACATTGAACATATAATAGTCAAATCATAGTGTAAAAGCATTTGACCATTTTCTGGTGGAAAACTACCCTGTTACTTTATTTGGCACTTAATTTGCACTTACTAGAGCATTTTTTCCTTCATTTAACCTCTTGATATGGCAGAATGTTAAAATTAGGTGAAATAAAATACAAAAATTATCCAAGTTACACTACTCAAAAGGCACCTAATTGGTAGAATGATCCATTAGCAGCCATAGGTACATGCTATATCAGCAGCAACAGGGGTCACACCAGGGCCTCTCTGATTAATGGGCTTGAATGTTTGACTGTGTTTCAGGATGGAGTCCACAGAAAAGTGCGAAGCCATTATTCAACATTTCAATGGGAAATTTATTAAGACTCCACCAGGAGTTCCAGGTGAGCAGATCTCTCTACGTGTCTCATCTATGTGTTCTCCACCATGCCCAGATGTTATGATACCACACGATCCTCTGTTATTTACTTCAGATGGCAGATCTCTCTACGTGTCTCATCTATGTGTTCTCCACCATGCCCAGTTGTTATGATACCACATGATCCTCTGTTATTTACTTTAGATGGCAGATCTCTCTACGTGTCTCATCTATGTTTCTCCACCATGCCCAGATGTTATGATACCACATGATCCTCAGTTATTTACTTCAGATGGCAGATCGAGAGCTGTATCCAGAAACAATTGCTATCCCCTACCCCCTAAAAACCTTCAGAGATCTGAGAGGATTGGACAGGTATAAGCAATATGGCAAAAACTTCCATCTCTCAGAGAGCCATGTGGAGATAACACCATGTTGCTTAAACCAAATCAAATCAAATCAAATTTATTTATATAGCCCTTCGTACATCAGCTGATATCTCAAAGTGCTGTACAGAAACCCAGCCTAAAACCCCAAACAGCAAGCAATGCAGGTGTAGAAGCACGGTGGCTAGGAAAAACTCCCTAGAAAGGCCAATACCTAGGAAGAAACCTAGAGAGGAACCAGGCTATGTGGGGTGGCCAGTCCTCTTCTGGCTGTGCCGGGTGGAGATTATAACAGAACATGGCCAAGATGTTCAAATGTTCATAAATGACCAGCATGGTCGAATAATAATAAGGCAGAACAGTTGAAACTGGAGCAGCAGCACAGTCAGGTGGAAGTTGAAACTGGAGCAGCAGCATGGCCAGGTGGACTGGGGACAGCAAGGAGTCATCATGTCAGGTAGTCCTGGGGCATGGTCCTAGGGCTCAGGTCAGTTGAAACTGGAACAGCAGCATGGCCAGGTGGACTGGGGACAGCAAGGAGTCATCATGTCAGGTAGTCCTGGGGCATGGTCCTAGGGCTCAGGTCCTCCGAGAGAGAGAAAGAAAGAGAGAAGGAGAGAATTAGAGAACGCACACTTAGATTCACACAGGACACCGAATAGGACAGGAGAAGTACTCCAGATATAACAAACTGACCCCAGCCCCCCGACACATAAACTACTGCAGCATAAATACTGGAGGCTGAGACAGGAGGGGTCAGGAGACACTGTGGCCCCATCCGAGGACACCCCCGGACAGGGCCAAACAGGAAGGATATAACCCCACCCACTTTGCCAAAGCACAGCCACCACACCACTAAACCTATTGTATCCCCTCAGATCTCCACAAATATCTAGAGGTTAGGGGCTAGGGGTTTTGTCTGAACAGGGCCTTGGTCTCTGATCCCAGGCTCCTGGTTTCCCCCCTCAACTCTCCCAGTGGATTGGTATTCGTTGCCTCCTACAGAATTCACCCTCTGATTCCATCAGTTTCTCTCTCCCACAGTGCCCCCGGAACCATTATTGTGCAAGTTTGCAGACGGGGGACAGAAAAAGAGGCAGAATCAGGGGAAGTACCTTCAGAATGGCAGGCCCTGGGCAAGGGATGGAGAGACGGTGAGAGGCTTGATTTCACGGGTGGAGGCATTCATGAATTGCCATTTTGGAATTAGAGACTGCATGTTCTAAATAAGGTCATTGTCAAAGCAAGAGAGAGCTGGAATCTGATCTCACAGAGATAGGATTGTGTGTCTTAACCCTAAACATTCTTAACCTAACTAAACATTCTATTTGTGCATATCTGTGATTATGTCACCTTCATGTTTTTTTATTCGGAGTTCTTTGTGTTGTTGTCCCAGGGAGGGATGACGTTAGCATATGACCCCACAGCCTTACAGAATGGGTGAGTACAGAGAGACAAAAACGGAGTCAGCCCACCCAAAAACAAACATCAGTCAGGCGTTCTGTCCCTGTTAAACAGAGACACCTGGTGGATGCAGGAGGCATTACATCACTAGTTTATTTTGTTGCACTGTAGTTTTATCTGAAAGTTCAATCATTTTATAATAACTTTCATGCACAATACATTCATATTATTTATGCTTATTCATTTTAGAGTAAATCCTTTGTAAGGATTTTTCTGACATGCATGGCTTGATGTGTGTATGTTGTGCAGGTTCTATTCGTCACCCTACAGTCTGGCCCCAAACCGGATGATCGCCCAAACGTCCCTCTCTCCCTACATGCATTCACCAGTCTCATCTTACCAGGTCAGACACAGAACACACACACACACCACCATCACCGAACTGCCATTCACAAACACATGAAGGAGGAAATCTCTGTAGCCATTGGAGCTATGTCATTGTTATTGTTATTTGTATTTCCTGTCCGGATTCAGATTTCATCTCTACTCATTCCCTTGTGTGTTTCTGTGTAAAGATGCTGTGTTTTCCTCTTCTCTCTCTCCAGCTACATAGTCCCTCCTGGATGCACCACCAGTCGTACCTCATGCAGCCTGCAGTGAGTAGTAAATAGTATTCTCTACCTCTGCTGCTAAAGTTCACTCCTTACTATTCCCTCCACATCTGGTTAGCTTGAAGTTCTGCTCATCTATCTCTCTCGCTCTTATTCTCTTTGTCATTCTGTCTCTATTTATATTCCTCTCTATCTTCTCTTCCCCTCTCTCCCTCTATCTCTCTGTCACTCTCTGTAATCATGTCTCTGATTTATTGGCTTACTGTCCTTCTCTCTTCCTCTCTCCACTTATCTCTGTCTACACCCTCTTTCTCTCCCTCCCTTTCATTCTCTCCCAGGGCACAGTCCTGACTCCAACCATGGACCATGCCATGTCCATTCAGCCCACCTCCATGATGGGCCCCATGACCCAGCAGCTCAGCCACCTATCCCTGGGCAGCACAGGCACAGTTAGTACCCTACAGATACCCACTCCATCTCAACCTCCACTCCCTTCAACACCCCACAGATACCCACTCCACCGCCCCCTCCACTCCCTTCAACACCCCACAGATACCCACTCCACTCCCTTCAACACCCTACAGATACCCACTCCATCTCCCCCTCCACTCCCTTCAACACCCTACAGATACCCACTCCATCTCCCCCTCCACTCCCTTCAACACCCTACAGATACCCACTCCATCTCCCCCACCACTCCCTTCAACACCCCACAGATACCCACTCTACCCCCTCTCCTTTGGTCCCTTAGTCTCATCTCAAGACTAAAACACATTGAACAAACCTGAGTGGAGCTAAGGTGAATCGAGTTGTACTGAATTGCAGTTGAAAATAAAAGCAGTTGCCTATGCATGATGTTGTGAGTCCTGTTGACGTTGGATCTCTACACAGTAATAATGACTGATGGTTTCTTCTCTTCTCGTCCTGTCACAGTATATGCCTGCCAACACTATGCAGGGGACATACATCCCCCAGTACCAACCAGTGCCTCCCTCCAGTGTCCCTGTAGAGGTAAGACCCCAACCGACACCATAAGCATTAACTATGCAGAACTAATTAAAGGGATACTTCAGAATTTTGGCAATCTACTTTATATACTTCCCCAGAGTCAGATGAACTTGTGGATACCATTTTTATGTCTCTGCGTGCAGTTAGCGTCAGAGAAATTGGCAACTAGAGTTAGCACAATGACTGGGCGTCTATGGTAACTGATAGCATACTAGTTGATAACATAGACTTCCATTCATTGCGCCAATGCTAGTTAACATTGGCTCGTGAGACCAAACTACCTCTAACTTCATTCATACAGGAATCCTGAAGTTTTCCTTTAAAGGGATGACAATAGGGTGTTTCTCTTACAAGAAGTTCTCAACTCAGGGACCTATTAATACTGTTCCACTCCATTTCCTTCCTTTTCTTGAAGGAGAACGGAGGACAACAGCAACAGGTTGCTATGGAGACACCTGCAGAACACACAAACTACTCCTACCAGCACACCAAGTGAAGCTAAGGTAGGATTATGTCAAACATCAACTCTATAAATAAAGTAGTCAAAAGTTTAGTATTTGGTCCCATTTTTTTGGCATACAATATAGCTCAGTATTTGAATGATTTACTTTATTCAGTCATTATTGATCATCTTTATCAAGGGTGTTAATATTTTCGTACCACACTGTATTTGCTAACTTAGTTTCGGGGTACATTACTACTTAGTTCTTGTTCCTCCCTACTAGCTCCATGTCAGAACATTGCATGTAGGAGCCAATTTGTTAGTTCACAAAAAAAACTAAAGCGTGTCAGATATTGACCACCTTAAAGAAAATGTTTAAAATTCTGAATTTATTGATCAGCATTCTGGAAATATACTGATTTACACAGATAGATAATGTTATGGAAAGTATGTAGACTTATGAAATATTGTATGTTACATCTATTATGTAAAAAGTGTAGTGTGACAGAGTGTGTGTGTTGCAGCTCGGGGTCAGGAGGCCATCTTGCTGACTGAACCACAGAGGGCTGGTTCTCTACAAGAAGATAACAGAGCTCTGTTTAGCACCAGACTTGAACACTGTTGACAAAAGGAATACGTGTGTGCTTTGAAAAAGAAGTTCACATGCTTAGTTTGTCTGGACTTTTCCTCTCTCTTCTTCAAGAGTCAATCAGCCAAAGGTGGAAGCCTTCTGCAATGGAAGCTTTGATCTCTTTTCATAACTGAAAAAATAAACTAAGTTGAACAAAGAAACCAATTTGGAAAGGGGGAAATGACACAGAACGTTATTTTTGTGCACGTAAAATAACAAATTCTTATTTTTTAAAAGCATTCTGGAGTTTCAGAGTGGTAAAAGGAAAGTAATTACAACACAATGTGTCTTTTATTTTTTGGTAAAATATGCAAACTTTCATTTTAAATTTTTTATGTCTGTTTTTTGACATTCTATTCACAGCAGTTTGACAATATTTTGTACATAAAAAAATATACTAATACACATTTAGTTGGTTTAATGTTTTAGTGTAGGATACTTTTAAGTACGGAAAATGCTAAACAAACCGTTTAAAGCTACTTCTCTCTAAAACTAATCCAGTAAGACAAAGTTCAGTTAACTCACTGGCATTATTTATACATTTAAAATGAAGTCAAACTTAAACCTTATAAAGCATTCACTCATAAACACTCAGAATTTGTTATGAGCAGAGGACAATCATGATCATTCTTATTTATATGTACATCATAGTTCTATTTTTAGATATTTAGTCATATTCAAACATGTCACTTGCTTTTGTGTACATTTTATTTAATAAAATTCTTTATTTAACAAATCTGGTAAATGCCAAACACTGGCAATAAACATGATACCACTTAGAAAATAATTAACATGTGTTAAATAAGAGCTAAATGATTTTTTTTAAATTAAGCACATTTGATATTGCTGTAAAACTTTCTTAAGAGAAGAAAATTAACTTTTCTTTTTTTTTAGGGTATCATGTAATCCAAATGCATCCAAATGTCACCTTCTGTCTCCAAAAACTTGAGACAAAATTAATTGTCATAATATGATTCAACATTTAATAAATTAATTACTATACTATACAATCTTTTTATTGGATTTTATTGGATTCATAGATCATATAATAATTATTATACAACATATTTGGTTTGGTTTGTGCTAGAGTCCATGTCACACCAGTGTCCATAAGAAGTGGTTTTAAGCGGTTTTGTTCTGGTAGTTGTTCAGATGTCTATAGGGAATTTCACCTTTTGTACAAAGTAGACAGACAAATAAGTGGACATGCCTTAGTTTTGAGCAGTTGGGTTACTATGAAATAGGTGTGCAAAATAGCTCAAACAAATCAATTAAAAAGCAAAGCAATGAGGGGAGAAGTAGGACTAAGAAGAGTCCTTAAGAGTCCTTTGTTGTTGGGAAAGGGAGCTGCAAGTCTTTCTCAATGCTGCTGTTGTCTCCTGAGTTTTAATTCCTGACTGTCAATTAATTTGATAAAACAATTTGTAGAAAGAAGTAAAGTATGTTTTGTCTTTTGGGGCGTTCACTTGAACCCTTCTGAGCTGTCATGCCTTTTGTTATCTCTGTTGTTGATTTAGTTGTTATAAAACGTGTTTTTGATGTATTTTATTTTCAAAAGATTTGCGATTTTAGCAGTAGGGAAAAAGTTTAGATTTGAGATTTTATTTTATAAGAGATTCATAGGATTTTTTTTTATTGTGTTGAGTTTGTGCGTTTGCACATGGTCCATGCAAACTTAAGAGATGATTTGATGTTTTTTTCAATGTTTCTTCACGTTCATTTCCGTTCCAGAGCACTGTGTTGTTCAATATGATATTGTTTTTTAGGCCTGTGTGAAATAGGCATTAACTGAAACACGTCCACGTTTATCTTGGAGACACTCAATGACACTCAATGGCAACCTTGCCCTCCAGCTCAGACCAGTCCAGTGGAGATGTACACCTAGTCTAGTGTAAAAGCATTCTATTGTATCTGTCAGAGAAAAGGAGGCTGCTATCCAGAAAACACCAAACAGAATATGAAAGTGTTGGCGAAAAAGGGTCCCATAACAAATTGTTCTACAGCAGTTAACTAAACCTTGGATGATTTGTTTCTTGTTTCAACAAAGACAAAAATGTGTAAACTTGGCGGATTTCGTTAGAAATGACGACCAAAGTATGTCTAAGCCCTAACTGTAACCAGGCAGATTAGCCCTATTTAAGAAGGGGAAGCCTCTTTCTCCTCATTGAAGGCTATTCAGTTTCAGTTACGGTTGAGGGTTTGGCAAAGAAAAGTTCATACAGATGCAATCAATATCAGATGTTATATTGCCGTAATATTATACAGGGCTGAGTTGAACCATGCCTTGTTAAAACCTAGTGTTACCCTAGTAAACATCCTCCCATCACACTGGATCTTGGGTTTTTGCCATTCTTCAGTATTAATGACATCACATATACTGTTTCTTCTTCCTTCCCTATCTCTATACCTCGGTCCTCGCCCTACAAAACGTTGTTAGTTATTATTTATGTCTGCAACACCAAAGATGATGAAGCCATCCACCTGTCAGCAAAGCGATCTGTCAGAGTATCTGTCTTGGAGAACATGCCTCTCTCATCCATATTGGCATACAAAGCTACAGTAATGCTATAGTAACATCTTCACTAAGTGGCAGTTCCCTGGTCAGTGGTGAACAAGCAATATGTTTCCTTTAGGTTCTGAATGAATGTAGAGATCCATACATGTGTGCTTCATTTATCGACATTTGCTTGTTTGGGTTTGGTACATCCAGCTGAAGACCAGTATATGCTACTGTATCTTTAAGAGAACAGGGCAATGGGTCTACTTAGCTTCTTTAGTGTTGATGAGGAGAGCTCAGCATTTATCTATCTTTCTGTAAATATTAGGAATATTTTCTGCTCTTTGTTTTTGGTTGAACTCATGTCAAGACCATTGTTTGTTCCTGTTTCCACCTTTGTTGATGTGAGTGTTTTGTTGATGTCTTGTGATCTGTCCAGATAATACACGTTTTCAGATCCAGTGCTCCTCATGAAGGAAAATGTCATGGTTTTATTTTCTATTGTAATAAACTGATAGTCCATGTATCAGCCATCACTTTAAATACAAAAAAACGTGGTTTTGAAACTATGAAATTACCAGTTGTTACACTGCAGTCTTGTTCATTGAAACAGATTTTCAGATTTGACAACTTGCTTATTGCAGTTTTTTGGGGAGAGCAAATCATTATATGACACTCAATTCCTTGTGAGAATGTAGTATTAGTCAGGTAACCCATTGTGTTATGGTGAATGGTGTTAAAGGGATCCAAAATCTATTGTTTGTCAGTCGTCTTCAGACCTCAAAAGCGGTATAATGTCCATCTGTTCTGTAGATCTAAATTTCAATTGGAGTGGACTTTCACTTTAAGTTACAACTAGCTACAATTACCTGTAAATCATTGTCTGGGGGAGCACATTTGAGGCTATTGTATGTTTCCCTGGTGCGTACCTTTGACAGGTATCTTATAATACCAAGGAAAATGAGCAAAAACAAGATGTGAAACAGAGGTTTCACTTGCACTTATTTTCAAACCATGCAAACCATGTAAAGTAAAACCCTAATACCTAGCATTATCCTGTCCTTGCTTGTTGTCCAGATCATGTAGCTTCAATGGCTTATTTCATAGTTTCAAAATGTTTTGCTGCTAAAACAGGATGTCCCAGCAGTGGATAGATGGGAGCCACACTGGTTGTTTAAAAATGTCTTACTTTAACCTAGAATATCAAAAGTAGATCAGATTAAAGTATAGTTAACATTCACAAATTATAAAATTACATTTGAGACACATTTTGTGAAAGTTGTACTCTTTGAGTCATTTTGTAATCTCTTGGGTAATTCGGCAGAAATCTGACATTTTGAACATACAACTGTCTCATCTCTCACTGCTTGTAAAACATTTCCTTATTTATACAATAACTCATTTTGTACAGTGTATTAGAGGAGAGAGGTTTTGATATTTGGTTTGTTAGTTAGCTGGCTAGCCACTCGGTTACGTTCGTCTTCCTGTGCCAGAGTCTCTGTAACTCTTGTTTTTTATTCCAAAAAAAAAAAAAGTATTTTCTTTGTTTGTTTTACTCTTAGAATTTTAACACGTCAATGTTCTTTTTTAATAAAAAAAATATGTTTTTTAATGGCTGTATCTGTGTTCCAAAAAGTTATTACCAAAATTATTCGAATACAATTGAAAGAAAGACAAGTCAATTACATAAAAATTCCAAGTTTATTTTAGTGTTGAGCGAATCGTATTATGTTTGTTCAATATACATTTTTCAATGTGGTAACCAAAGTGATTGATATCCATCGAAAAGGTGTGAGCTCCTTTCCCTTTGGCTGATCATAGTAACATCCAAACACAACTTTATTGACCAAGCCTTGACACTAATAATGATACTGCATTCAAAAGGCTATACATTAACCTTACAGAGGAGTCACAATAGAACTTGCAACTGATAAACCAATTGTAGGATCTAATAGGATTGTTCATGAAACTTCTTCCCTTTCGATTTGAAGTCATTCTGTATGTGTCTGGGTATGTATCTGTGTAGCTAAACGTGCATAAAAGCAATCCGTACACGATACAGAGCCTTCATGACCATATAGAAACTACTCTAATCACATTGTAGTTTGGAAAATATTATCTGGCCATACCTGGAAGTTCCAGTATGTAGTTCCAAGCTGGAACCTTAGCAATGTATTTGATCCAGATCAGAATCTGTAAAAATGTACAAAATAACTGACAATAAAATGTAATCTAGGAAACGCATCTGAAGATAACTGTAGTTTTGATTTGACAGAGTAAGACAATTAAACTCAACCCTGCTGAGTTCAAAAGATTTCCTGAATCAATATGATAGTTTAGGAAAACAGGAACATTTACAGAAAGATAGCATGCTTGAAAGATACAGTATCAATGGTTACTTGTTTTTGTATTCTTTGTGCTGAGTTGATGACAGACAAGAACCAGAAATCGGTTTCTCTGAAGACTAGAAGGAACAATAAGTTAAAGTATTATACTGTTTTAGTATTAGAACAGTGTCGCCAACATTCTGTGACTCAAAATGTTAATGCTATTTATCGTTATGTGCTTTTGTAACCCTCATTTCCTAACACAGAGCAGACGACAAACACACTACTTACTTACTGTAAGTGCCCTTCTAAGTAATGGCCAGGTTTGTTGTTTCCCAAAGCTGACCTGCTCTCCAACTGTTCGCCATAAATAAGGTGAGGTATGCAATCTCGGCACCCAGAACCAAATCTTGTGTGTTCGCTGGCCAGCTGCTCAATTTAAAGGTAAACAGCCTGTCAGGACGAGAGACTATGAGACGTGAGAAATATCCCTTTTTTTATCACAGAAGAACCAGGGTTGTTTGAGAAGAAGACAGAAATGAAAGAAGCTCTTAAAGACGTCCTCCAGTTATTTAAAAAAAACTTTTACTGTTGAAAAGCGATTTCCCAAGTATAAATACAGTAAAGTACACACAATAAAGGGTAAAAAATATATATGTTTTGAGAAAAATAGTGGTTTTTAAACAAATTTCGAGGAGTAGGACATAACTGGACAACCTATTGAGATGTGCCTTTTGTTCAGATAATTGGGTGTTAAATGAGGTGAAAAGGAGACTGGAGTGCCACTTTAAGTTCTAAGGTTGAGGGAGATTGGGCTGAGGGAGTGCAGTGAGCCAAAACACCCATGTGGTCCAAATGAGAAATATACAGACATCTAGTTTGATAGATGTTTTTATGTTTCCCAACAGATTGAGAGACAGACGGGTAGACAGATTTATCAGTCACGGCCCCCTCCAAAACATGACAGTAGGAAGCTGAACAGGTTTACTATGTCCAGGTAGAGGTTCAGGGTGGCAAAGACGTACTCCTCTGGACTCATAGTGTAGCGCTTGTTGCCTATCAGCAGCTGGGTGTCAAACGCCAGAAACTAAGAGAGAAAGAGAGAGTGGAGGGGGGGGGGGGTTGAGATCAAACCATTTCGCTACAGACTGTAACCCAATGATTAGGGCCAGAAATTTGTCTTGACCATGTGACCTTGACCAGGAAAAACTCTGGGCCTTCCCAATGATGAATGCGTGTTGAATATCTGCCACTCACCAGAGTGAAGAGGATAGCTCCTATCACAGCGTAGATGGCTTGTAACCAGGACACCTGTGTCAGACAGTAAGAATTTTATCAACCAATCCTAATGAGGATAGGCCACCAATCTAGGAAAGACACTGGCTTATAATCATCTCACAAGATAAAAGTGATAGTTTGGGATTTTGGTAATGAAGCCCTTTATCTACTTCCCCAGAGTCAGACGAACTCATGAATACCATTTTTATGTCTCTGTGACCAGTATGCAGGAAGCTCACAAAATTACTTCTAACTTCCTGCATAATGGACGCAGAGACATAAAAATTATATCCACGAGTTTACCTGACTCTGGGAAATAACATAAAGGTATTCATTGTCAAAATCCCGAACTATCCCTTTAAAGGAATACCCAGGACTAAACAATCTTGTACATGCTAGTCTCTACCCACCCAAATGGGGAGAGTGAGGGCCAAAAGCCTTACCGTCACTCTATATATAAACTCACTATCAGTCCCTCACAACTATTCTTATCGCCTTCTGGAAAGGTACACATGCTCATTACGCCATCATGTGACCTAATTGTCCTTATTTACAGTGTCAGCTGTCAATGGAAGCTAAGCAGGCAGACGGGCTACTTACATATCCGAAGGGGATGACGATGGAGAGTATGATGCAACAGAACAGCATGACCATGGTCAGGACAAACAGGACTCCCTGGTGGGAGGTGAAGTCAATCTACAGTCGGAAACAAGGGAGAGAGAATAGGGGTGTGTTGTTAAAATGCA
The DNA here is from genome assembly GCF_002021735.2 of Oncorhynchus kisutch. Taxonomy (NCBI): domain Eukaryota; kingdom Metazoa; phylum Chordata; class Actinopteri; order Salmoniformes; family Salmonidae; genus Oncorhynchus; species Oncorhynchus kisutch. The sequence goes on from NC_034174.2 coordinate 37,617,000, forward strand.
CACATGATCTGATTGCAGCATATTCATTTTGTCAGAAGAAAACAATTTAACAAAAGATTGCACTGATACATAGGGTTAGGAGTTTTTCCTGGTCAGGTCATGTGGTAAAGTAAAACTCCTGGCCCTAGTGATACATACTCATTTCATTCATGACTATTTACGTTATCTGTATGTTTTTTGTTTCAATGAGTAGGAAGCCTGTGTGGGGATGGGGGTCATTTTTATCACCTTGGTCTGGAAGCTGAAGATGGTGACAGACATACACACCAGAGCAGTGATGCCTAGACACAGGACCACTGACTTGGTGTTGTAGAAGCTGGAGAAACAGAGTTGGTTAATCCATCAACCATTCATCCTACACATACTTTGTAGATGTTGATAGATGTGTTAATTCATTATTATCTTCATAAATAATTGATGTCAACATTTGAGCCCCCAACTAACTCGGTTGAATGCATTCAGTTGTGCAACTGACTGGGTACCCCCCCCCCCCCCCCACAAGTCATTTACCTGGACACAAAGCCCATCATGCAGGCCAGGCTGAGAGTCTGAGGGCAGACAGAACATAGACAAACACAGAGCAGAGTGAATCAGGTGCACAGACCGGTAGGGAGAGTATTGAGTACATGCTATTCTCTCGATTTCTTTCATATTTGTTACTCCTCATACTCACAAAGAGAGCCAGCAGAACAAGGTTCCAGGGAAACTGTCTCCTATTATAGAGATACAGACAACTCAGGTTGGTGAGTTCATTCTATAATATTGCAAGTTATCATTTACAATGGACGATCACAACCATTATCTAGGAATAATGTTGTAGATACATTACTGTGTTATACACCTGCTTAGTGTGTAATAAGTGTTGGTGTTCATGTGTATTAAAACTACATTCACTATTTGATTTAGTGAATATCACATAAGTGCTGTGTACTACCCAGATTGTAATTTTCATAGGAGGGAAACTCTTACCTGATTTGTTCACCACAGCAGTTCAATGCGATGTAGGTGGCCAAGAACATCATGCTGTTGAAAAGCAAAAAGAAACCAGTTCATTATTAACACAATTACATAGCTAATCACCCCCTTCCTGTTACCCATCGGCCCACCATTTGCGCATACGTCACATGCACAAGTCTCCCAAACCTGAGGGAGTAAAAATGATGGAGGGTGTAGGGGCTAATTAGTAGTCTGGCTAACACCTAATTCAAAGTCCTCCCGACTTCAGAGGCTGGAAAGGCTGTTTTGATGTTGTTGGCGTGATGTCGATAGTGAAGGGTGCTGTTCTTTTACTGGTTGGTGCTCCTCTGTGTCTGTCTCACTAAAACACCCACGGGCACTAGTGATGCTCGGGTTGCCTCATAACAGGCAAGAAGCAGAGATGAAAGAGGAAAGACAAAGTGAACTTTACCCGTGTTAACTAGACTGGAGAATTCAATCTATCGATTCATTACATTATTCTGGTGAGCAAGGGTTTCTTTAGTCTACTAGGGCAACAAGTAATGCCAGAAGATAAGCTGCATCTATCTAATTATAGACACGTTGATTGACAAATAGCCTACCATATGTCAGAAATGATAAGCAGAAACATAGGCCTATCTAAAAAAAAGAAGGCCTGTCAAAAAATTGTTCCGCCATCTGACTGTACAGCGCATTTTTCTATATTTGCAGGTTAGGGTCAGGCCTCAGACTTTCACTTTATACATATAGTCGGGCAGTTGCGGATGGGTTATTGCACATCACTAACATGCACAGCCACATAGCCCCAGCACACTGCCCCCTTCCATTACAATGGCTGGATTTTCAAATCCAAACAACCAGAGGTCTCAACACCTGAGGAAAAATGTATATATATTATATATTCGAGAGAACAAATCAATATGTCGGCTCAATTTCTGAGCGAATACTGCATTTACGTAGGCCTCCTGTCCAGACCAGTGTGTGAGCTCTCCGGGTGTTATGAGTCACTTCAGCCAGGCTAATAGACCCTCAGATAGCACTTCAACTGACTTAGCTACACTAAAGATGGTCTATTATATTGACAAGATATTTGAGTGACCGCTCTAACAATGGAAATGCATGTCCTCAAAGAGGGAATGCAGGCGGGACTCCGATATAAAGTCATTTTTTGGTAAGATGCGGAAATGCCACGTGCGTCCACTTATATCAGTGCATTCTTAATAACCTAACCCTTATGACACTTATACAAGATCAAATAAGCCTCACGTAGCAAATTACCAATTACATTTTTTGTTGACCAAATTCGTCACTCTCATTGACCTCCATAGAAAAACTCCTCACTTCGTGGGCTTATTTTCGTGAACGGATTTTGGGTCGAGTAAAATGTCTCACTTTGCCTCTTCCTATCTGGCTACGCTGAGCGAAGTGGTATCCCATAACGCAGCAATTTGTTTTTGAGTTTGCACAATTTCACACAAAATAATGGAGGCTTGTAATTTCTTTGTGTCTGATTTAGAATAATATGAAATACATCCTTAATTAAATAATGTTACTGAGGTTTATATCTTGTAACAGGGGGAATTTTCTCAGTAGAAAGTCCTGCTAATTTTATTATTGAAATGTCAAACATGAATTCCATCATTCAAGTCACGAGTGTGTCCCAAAGATGATGGGTTTATTTGATTCCCTCACCAATCTTGAAGTCGCCCTCAGAGTTTCGTCAGCAACACGTGCCAACGGAGGGCCCTGCAAGCAAGTTGTTAGGGGTGAGGGGCTGGTTTGGGATTCACTGTCTAGGTGAGGAAAAGTCAGGACATGTCAATCAAGATGTTAGTTGTCACTTACTAGGAGCACATGTACAGGAGGGGGTGTGTCTGAATGTAGAACCTCACTGGTGCACTGTGGAGAAATGAGAGAGTGTTACGCAATGTAGAGTGCACACACACTCATGTTCATCAAATGTATTGGATATTTATGTTTTGGATATATTTGCAATGTGTTGGATATGATACATACCAGAATGTGAAGAGCGCAACAATGGCCACAGTCACACAGAGTTGGATCATCAGGATGGCATAGACCTATAAGGATACAGAGAGTTGGAATAAGAGGGGACGGCCCAGATACACCCTCAAAATACTATACTACATGCTAGATCATGCATGCTTAGAAACGTCTGTGTAGCTCAGTTACAGTAATATCATTATCTGGAAGGATAACGGAAGACGAAAACAAGTGTTTCTTATTGGACGCGTGGTTCTTATAAGTTCAGGTTGTCCCTCGCTGTTTTAGTACCTTTCTGATGAAGATCCTCCTGATGGCCTGGTCATCCCAAGAGAACTGGGTTTGCATCTCCTCATAATCTGACAGGGAGGGAAGACAGGGAGTTAAACATCTGGTTAAAACAGCAGATGTGTAAAGATTCAACACTGACATTTACATGTTACGTCATTTAGCAGAAGCTCTTATCCAGAGCGATTTACGGTTAAGTGCCTTGCTCAAGGGCACATTGACAGATTTTTCAACTAGTCAGCTCGAGGGTTCAAATTAGCAATCTTTCAGTTACTGTCCCAATGCTCTTAACCGCGTGGCTACCTGCCACCCTGGTTACATCACACGCTAAAATGTTGGCGGCAGGTAGCCTGGCGGGTAGGAGCGTTTGGCCAGTAACCAAAAGGTTGCTGGATCGAATCCCCAAGCTGACAAGTAAAAAATATGTTGTTTTTCCCCAGAGCAAGGCACTTAACACACTGTTCCCCAGGCGCCAATGACGTGGATGTTGATTCAGGCAGCCCCGCCGAACCTCTCTGTTTCAGAGGGGTTGGGTTAAATGCGGAAGACACATTTCAGTTGAATGCATTCAGTTGTACAACTGACTAGGTATCCCCCTTTCCTGCCCATTTGACTTTGTTCTATAGTAAGGTGGTTGGTGTGCGTCCAGCAGTAGAAGACCACTGCATACTGTAGCCAGAAAGGTGTCCATTGATAGAAGGGGATGAGATATCCTGTGTAACTGACTAGTTGAGATACAAAGATGTTTTATTATCTGCAGTAGCCTCTTCATAGCTGGGTGGGTGTTCTTTGCCTGTCCTTGGAGACAGCTGGGTATATGGTGAGATACACAAATGATCAGAGATACCAGTCTTTATACATTGAGCCCCAAACTATTGTGACAGGGACAATTCTGTGGTTGTTTTGGCTCTGTACTCCAGCACTTTGGATTCAAAATGATATACACAAATATAATACCCCACAAAAAATGCTAACCTCCCCTATTAATGCAAGGGTCAGCATGTCTTGGGGGTATGATATTTGTGCATCTGTAACTTTGTCACTCATCATTATTCAAGATTTATTCGGGATTATCTGTAATCATGTTGGCATCCACATTCATGTAGAAGTGTTTAGAAACATATTATTATCTACAATAAAAGTGACTCCACAAGCTTGTTGTAGTCATTGCATACTATGAATATGTGACCAAATACTTAACATTTTACAACTTTAACACACATAAGTGAATTTGTCCCAATACTTGTGGTCCCCTAAAATGGGGGGACTATGTACAAGAAGTGCTGTAATCTCTAAACGGTTCACTCGATATGGATGAAAATACCCTCATTAAAGCTCATAGTCATTGTATCATTTAAAGTACAGAGCCAAAAGAACAACAACATTTTCCCCGTCCCAATACTTTTGGAGCTCACTGTATGTAGTATCAAAGTGAAATAGACTTTTAATAAACACTTCACTCGTACAGGGCCGGCTCGCCCTGTTCACGGATCACGCGTCACGTGTAGGACCCCTGACTTAATAAGATAATATATAATAACTATGGAAGACACTTAGGCTTTGGATGGATGAAAGTCTGAATAGTAGAATACACAAATTGAAAATTGTATAATTGGTAGTGCAGTTTCCCTCTTGTTATGTCAGTCACTGTGTGACAAGTCAGGTTTTCATTGACCCAGGTTTACTTGACAAAAGCAATGTTGCAAAAGAAAATCTAAGATAAGAGACTTTTTATCGGCAGCGGCGCCGGACAGGCGGGAGGCTCCGGCAGCGGCGCCGGACAGGCGGGAGGCAGCGGTGCCGGACAGGCGGGAGGCTCCGGCAGCAGCGCCGGACAGACAGGACCACCTGCAGGGAGGAGACAGAGAGACAGGTGTTAGGAGGCACCTGAAGGACCGGGCTGTGGGGGAGCACTGGAGCTCTGGTGCGCAACCTTGGCACCACTTCCCCAGGCTGGACAACTACTCTAGCCCGGACCCTCCAGAGTGCAGGCACAGGTTGAACCGGGCTGTGGGTAAGCACGGGAGATCTAGTGCTTACTACACGCACCTCTCCCTTAGGCTGCACTCCCACATTTGCCCGGCACGAGCGGAGCGCAGGCAGAGGACGCACTGCACCCTCCCAGCGCCCCGGAAACACAGCACGCAGAGCCGGCGCAGGATAACCTGGACCAAAACTGCGTACCGGCGACCAGACCCGCCGAGCAGGCACCATACGCCCTGGCTCAATGCCCACACTCGCATGGCACTTTCGGGGGGCTGCCCTATAGCGCACCGGGCTATGGGCACGCACTGGCGACACCGTGCGCTTAACCGCATAACACGGTGCCTGACCAGTAATGCGCTGCTTATAATAAGCACGAGGAGTGAGCTCAGGTCTGCTACCTGGCTTAGTACCACACCTCGTCTGCCCCCCCCAAAAAAAATTATTTTGGGGCTGCCTCTCGTACCTGTCGCACTGCCGTGCTGCCTCCTCATATCGCCGCCGCTCAGCTTTCGCTGCCTCCAGCTCTGCTTTCGGGCGGCGATATTCCCCAGCCTGTGCCCAGGGTCCCTCTCCGTTCAGTATCTCCTCCCATGTCCAGGAGTCCTGTGATGCTGTCCGCTGTTGTTGCTGCTGCGGCTGCTGTCGTCGCTGCTGTTTACCACGCCGCTTGGTCCGAGTTGGGTGGGTGATTCTGTCATGGATTTCTTCATCTGAACGAGAGGCGGACCAAAGCGCAGCGTGGTTGTTTTGACCTATGTTTTAATAAATCCCTTCACATGAACAAACTAACAAAAACAAGAAATGTGAAAACTCAAAACAGTCCTATCTGGTGCAAACACAGAGACAGGAACAATCACCCACAAACACACAGTGAAACCCAGGCTACCTAAGTATGATTCTCAATCAGAGACAACCAATGACACCTGCCTCTGATTGAGAACCATACTAGGCCGAAACATAGAAATACCCAAATCATAGAAAAACAAACATAGACTGCCCACCCAACTCACGCCCTGACCATACTAAATAATAACAAAGGAAATAAAGGTCAGAACGTGACAATAATCAATGCTTGGAGTTTGTCAGAATTTGTTTGTCCACCCATCTCTTGAGGATTGACTACAAGTTCTCAATGGGATTAAGATCTGGGGAGTTTCCTGGCCATGGACCCAAAATATCGATATTTTGTTCCCCGAGCCACTTAGTTATCACTTTTGCCTTATGGCAATGTGCTCCATCATGCTGGAAAAGGCATTGTTCATCACCAAACTGTTCCTGGATCATTGGGAGAAGTTGCTCTCGGATGATGTGATGGTACCATTCTTTATTCATGGCTGTGTTCTTAGGCAAAATTGTGAGTGAGCCCACTCCCTTGGCTGAGAAGCAAACCCACATGAATGGTCTCAGGATGCTTTACATGTTGGCATGTTGGCATGACACAGGACTGATGGTAGTGCTCACCTTGTCTTCTCCGGAAAAGCTTTTTTCCGGATGCCCCAAACAATCGGAAAGGGGATTCATCAGAGAAAATGACCCCAGTCCCAGTCCTCAGCAGTCCAATCCCTTCTTTGCTGCCCTTCTTGACACCAGGCCTTCCTCCAAAAGTCTTCGCCTCACTGTGCGTGCAGATGCACTCACACCTGCCTGCTGCCATTCCTGAGCAAGCTCTGTACTGGTGGTGCCCCGATCCCACAGCTGAATCAACTTTAGGAGACGGTCCTGGCGCTTGCTGGACTTTCTTGGGAACCCTGAAGCCTTCGTCACAACAATTGAACCGCTCTCCTTCCAAACACTCACTTCCGTCATCATGAAGTGCTTTGAGAGACTAGTCAAAGACCATATCACCTCCACCCTACCTGACACCCTAGACCCACTCCAATTTGCTTACCGCCCAAATAGGTCCACAGACGATGCAATCTCAACCACACTGCACACTGCCCTAACCCATCTGGACAAGAGGAATACTTATGTGAGAATGCTGTTCATCGACTACAGCTCAGCATCTAACACCATAGTACCCTCCAAGCTCGTCATCAAGCTCGAGACCCTGGGTCTCGACCCCGCCCTGTGCAACTGGGTACTGGACTTCTTGACGGGCCGCCCCCAGGTGGTGAGGGTAGGTAACAACATCTCCACCCCGCTGATCCTCAACACTGGGGCCCCACAAGGGTACGCTCTGAGCCCTCTCCTGTACTTCTTGTTCACCCATGACTGCGTGGCCATGCACGCCTCCAACTCAATCATCAAGTTTGCGGACGACACTACAGTGGTAGGCTTGATTACCAACAACGACGAGACGGCCTACAGGGAGGAGGTAAGGGCCCTCGGAGTGTGGTGTCAGGAAAATAACCTCACACTCAACGTCAACAAAACAAAGGAGATGATTGTGGATTCACATCGATGGGACAGTAGTGGAGTGGATAGTAAGTTTTAAGTTCCTCGGCGTACACATCAAACTGAACAAACTGAATTGGTCCACCCACACAGACAGCGTCGTGAAGAAGGCGCAGCAGCGCCTCTTCAACCTCAGGAGGCTGAAGAAATTTGGCTTGTCACCAAAAGCACTCACAAACTTTTACAGACGCACAATCGAGAGCATCCCGTCGGGCTGTATCACCGCCTGGTACGGCAACTGCTCCGCCCACAACCGTAAGGTTCTCCAGAGGGTAGTGAGGTCTGCACAACGCATCACCGGGGACAAACTACCTGCCCTCCAGGACACCTACACCACCCGATGTCACAGGAAGGCCATAAAGATCATCAAGGACAACAAGGACAACAACCACCCGAGCCACTGCCTGTTCACCCCACTATCATCCAGAAGGCGAGGTCAGTACAGGTGCATGAAAGCAGGGACCGAAAGACTGAAAAACAGCTTCTATCTCAAGGCCATCAGACCACCACTAACATTGAGTGGCTGCTGCCAACACACTGACTCAACTCCAGCCACTTTAATAATGGGAATTGATGGAAATTGATGTAAAATATATCACTAGCCACTTTAAACAATGCTACTTAATATAATGTTTACATACCCTACATTACTCATCTCATATGTATATGTATATACTATACCCTATATCATCTACTGCATATTTATGTAATACATGTATCACTAGCCACTTTAAACTATGCCACTTTGTTTACATATTCATCTCATAAGTATATACTGTACTCGATACCATCTACTGCATCTTGCCTATGTCGTTCTATACCATCACGCATTCATATATCTTTATGTACATATTCTTTATCCCTTTACACTTGTGTGTATAAGGTAGTAGTTTTGGAATTGTTAGGTTAGATTACTCGTTGGTTATTACTGCATTGTCGGAACTAGAAGCACAAGCATTTCGCTACACTCGCATTAACATCTGCTAACCATGTGTATGTGACAAATCGATTTGATTTGATTTGATTTGAAGTTCTTGATGATCCAATAAATGGTTGATTTAGGTGCAATCTTACTGGCAGCAAAATCCTTGCCTGTGAAGCCCTTTTTGTGCAAAGCAATGATGACGGCATGTGTTTCCTTGCAGGTAACCATGTTTGACAGAGAAAGAACAACGATTCCAAGCACCACCCTCCTTTTGAAGCTTCCAGTCTGTTATTCGAACTCAATCAGCATGACAGAGTGATCTCCAACCTTGTCCTCGTCAACACTCACACCTGTGTTAACGAGAGGATCACTGACATGATGTCAGTTGGTCCTTTTGTGGCAGGGCTGAAATGCAGTGGAAATGTTTTTGGGGGATTCAGTTAATTTGCATGTCAAAGAGGGACTTTGCAATTTATTGCAATTCATCTGATCACTCTTCATAACATTCTGGACTATATGCAAATTTGCATCATACAAACTTGAGGCAGCAGACTGTGAAAATGAATATTTGTGTAATTCTCAAAACTTTTGGCCACGACTGTACATCCTGCAGTTTTTATTGACACGGGATAGTTAAATGGAAACGCACAGTAGCAGGCAATTGTTACATCAATTTTCTATGCAAACTTTCTAAACATAGACAAAAAATCTTGTGACAAATTCATGGAAACATACGTAGCTATAGCCATGAAGCATGGCTTGAAACTAACTAATGTTCTATCGAGTCATGTTTTAGGTCGTGAGGTGGGAGGGACCCCCAACCAAATCTCACTTGGGGCCCACAAAAGGCTCGAGCCGGCTCTGCTCTCTTATAACATAAAACTTACTTCATCCAACTCAACTTCTTTCAACTCAACTTCCTTTTGCTGCTATAAGACAAATTGGGCGAGTGAAGGATAACGTGAAGGATAAACAATTTATAAACTTGCTATATTCTATTCTATACATCATTCTATTCATGCATTCAACTCCTTGTGATCCACTGATAATCCAGATAGGCTACACATAGAGGCCTGTATCAGTGTAAACAAACCTCCATGTTTCATCAGTGTTTAGGATATAGGATAAGGATTAGGATACTCTCAGTAGGCAGCCATCTTAGTTTGGCCGACATATAGGGCGCGTTCCCCTGCCCAGGCGTTGTTGACGCATGCCAGATCTTACAATGCCTGGATAGGTATTTTACATATCAGCTAACCACATCATATGTTATAGCAATCTTGTGCCCAACGGCACAGTCGATGACGTGGCACGCAACTATTGGTTGATGCATGCAACGTCTGAGCAGGGGAACACGACCAGAGACTTGTTTACAGTGAATGAGCATAACATTTAAGAAATAGAGAAATATTTGTCTGTCTCTCTTTCTCTCTTTTTTAGACGATAGTCTATGATGATATTCTATAGTATATCAGAGAGAAAACCACATATAATGTCTGGAATTGGAAATTCAGAACAACAACCAATTTCTGTTCACATCAGCTTTGAAATAGTAATTTGACAAGAGAGAGAAATCTTTACCTTTCCCTTAGTCATATTTGTGTCTTTTTGGCACCTTGTAGTGTTGAATTGCTGTTGTTTATGGTGTTGATATCCTTGTTCTTATGCTGTTAATGGCTTGTCAACCTCAGTAGTAGATTTCCTTCTATATAATAAAGCTTATTTTCTCTTCTTTTTATTTATTTATTTTATTTATTTTAATATATTTTTTCTTATGTATTTTTCCTGTCCTTTTCTTTCAGCCGTGGTACAGTAGAAGAGAGAGAGATTGAACTCGTTCTTACAGTGGCTGTGCTGAATCTGTGGTAACTGTGCGGATTACACCATCAAAGTTCTATATAGAGCACCATTAGGAGGTTAATCCCTCTCCAACTCTGATCCCATTTACCCCCCTATCTCTGCTGTAATGAGGCCGATCTCGCAACATCCAGGTAAGGCTTCAGCATTTTGACATGCAGGAATGTACCACTGCCTCAACCAAAGAAGGGGTGGTTGATCTGTTTGTAGTAACACTGACAAACACGTTTCCCAAAGGGCTTCAGAGCAATTAGGAGGCCCAAACCAATATATTGAATGATCAGCTGATGATCCAGGCAGGGGAAACTATGTTGCATATCTGAATTACATGTCCTTTACAGTATATAACATACTGACCCCCATAGTAGAATTACAGTAGTAGGAAAGGGAGCTCTGCCAGTCAAAACACATCATCCAAAATCTATTTTCATAATACATTTTATAAACCTTTTATAATATCATCAATAATATCCACCTCTCCATGTCTCTCTCTCTGTCTGACTCTCCATCTCCCCATACCTCCCTCCCCATACCTCCCTCCCTCTATCGAGACCAGCAGTCCACCACCAATTTCACGATTCCGTGAAGAGAGCTGAACATTCTAAACATAATTTCTTAGAACTTCTTTTACAATCAACCATGTATTTTTTTATATATACAGTGCCTTCGGTAAGTATTCAGACCCCTTGACTTTTTCCACATTTTGTTACATTACAGCCTTATTCTACAATGGATTTTTTTTTTAATAAAAAAATATTCTGAAATCTATAAGTATTCAGACCCTTAGCTCAGGCGCATCCTGTTTCCATTGATCATCCTTGAGATGTTTCTACAACTTGATTGGAGTCCACCTGTGGTAAATTCAATTGATTGGGCATGACCTGTAAAGGCACACACCTGTCTATATGAGATCCCACAGTTGACAGTGCATGTCAGAGCAAAAACCAAGCCCTGATGTTGAAGGAATTGTCTGTAGCGCGCCGAGACAGGATTGTGTTGAGGCACAGATCTGGGGAAGGGTACCAAAATCTTTCTGCAGCATTGAAGGTTCCCAAGTACGCAGTGGCCGCCATCATTCTTCAATGGAAGAAGTTTGGAACCACCAAGACTCTTCCTAGAGCTGGCCGCCCGGCCAAACTACGCAATCGGGGGAGAAGGGCCTTGGTTAGGGAGGTGACCAAGAACCCGATGGTCACTCTGACAGAGCTCTAGAGTTCCTCTGTGGTGATGGGAGAATATTCCAGAAGGACAACCATCTCTGCAGCACTCAACCAATCAGGCCTTTATGGTAGAGTGGCCAGACAGAAGCCACTCCTCAGTAAAAGGCACATGACAGCCCTCTTGGAGTTTGCCAAAAGGCATCAAAAGACTCTCAGACCATGAGAAACAAGATTCACTGGTCTGACGAAACCATGATTGAATTCTTTGGCCTGAATGCCAAGCGTCACGTCTGGAGGAATCCCTGCACCATCCTTACGATGACGCATGGTGGTGGAATCATCATGCTGTAGGGTTGTTTTTCAGCGGCAGGGACTAGGAGACTAGTCAGGATTGAGGCAAAGATGAACGGAGATCCTTGATGAAAACCTGTTCACGTGCGCTCAGGACCTCAGACTGGGGCGAAGGTTCACCTTCCAACAGAACAACGACCCTAAGCACACAGCCAAGACAATGCAGGAGTGGCTTCGGGACAAGTCTCTGAACGTCCTTGAGTGACCCAGCCAGAGTCCAGACTTGAACCTGATCGAACATCTTTGGAAAGACCTGAACATAGCTGTGCTGCAACGCTCCCCATCCAACCTGACAGAGCTTGAGAGGATCTGCAGAGAAGAATGGGAGAAACTCCCCAAATACATGTGTGCCAAGTTTGTAGGGTCATACCCAAGAAGATTCAAGGCTGTAATTGCTGCCAAAGGTAATTCAACAAAGTACTGAGTAATGGGTTTGAATACTTATGTAAATGTGATATTATTATTATTTTTTTAGTTTTATAAATGAGCAAACATTTCATAAAACCTGTTTTTGCTTTGTCATTATGGGGTATTGTGTGTAGATTGATGAGGGGATAAAACGATTTAATCCATTTTAGAATAAGGCTGGAACCTAATTTTTTTTGTTGAAAAAATCAAGTGGTCTGAATACTTTCCGAAGGCACTGTATATATAACCCGTTAAATGGATAAGAAAAACACAGCTCGTGAAACAGTGACATCATGCCTTTGTGTAAGACTAGTTTAGTAACAGCCAGGTGGATTAATAAGATAAAGGCTAGGTACATTATGGACCTGAGATGACCCACGCATAAAATCATAATAGGATCCACCCACAACAACCTTTGATCTGGTGCTGTAACATTCATTTCTACAGAATTTAAAAACCACTTATCTAACCTCTGGTGTCTCTATTCCACTTCCATTGTACAGTGTCGAGATGGAAAACATCAGACAACCATAATATGGTTATTGTGAAAAATCCCACTCTGCTCTCCTGGTTTCTCTGAATGCTCGTTACTCTGGTATGACATAGCTTGACTGAAACTAGGAAAGCAGACAAGGTTTTCCTTTCCCACAGTCTGTGTCTGTGTCTGGTTGTCTTTCCTAGTCTTTGGTTGCCATCACTGTGCTTTATTACTTTGGCAATCATAAGATCTATTTAACTAGCCTCTAGAAAACTCCTTCCACTCCCCTCCTACTAAGTGTGTTGGGCACCGCCTAGAGTTTTAGACAGTACACTTCCAATGCCTAGAGGGCAGCAGAAGCTAGGTTGCGTTCTGAGAGTGCCAGTAGCCGGTAGCCGGTAGCCTGTAGCCGGTTTGATATGATCCCTGATTGGTCACAGTTGTGCGTGTCGGCAGGTGATTGCGGAGTGAGAGATGGCTTGAGTAGCCTCTGAGCCTTCCCACGTGTTTGATATCTTGTAATGGCATGTCTGTTTTAAAAATATATATATGATTGTTTTGGTCACCAACAATTGAACATCTATGATATGCTTAGGCTGATTGACTACAGAGTCAGGACACCAGATTTGGAAATACATTCCACTCCTTCAGTCATAGTCAATCCAAATCACGTCCCTACACAGGCTCAGGGGCCTGGTAGGGGGGGATCATCCTGCTATGTTATAGATGTTTATTCCTGAATACTCAAAAACGTTGCATCCACCTTCACTATCAATGTATGTGTATCCTTCAACTGGAGAACGACATTCTGAATCTCAACTGGCTGCTGGGCGTCCACTGCCATAGCTTCCTCAGGTCCACTCGCTCCAACTATTTCCGTGCAGGAGACCTTCAAGGGTAATGTTTAAAGTGCATGAAGCCACCTATTGTTCTGGAGTGTGCAATCAATAATGGTTTGCCTAATTCTGTACTACTAAGATTTCTATACTATTTCTAACAAACCCTCCCCCATCTGTGATTGGGAGTCCCATAGGACGGCACAGATTTGGCCGAGCGTCGTCTGGGTTTGGCCGGGGTAGGCCGTCATTGTAAATAAGAATTTGTTCTTAACTGACTTGCCTAGTTAAATAAAGGCTAAATAAAATACTTTTAAAAAAAATCCTTCCATCCTGCTGAGACACTCCATCCTTAGGCCTTAGGATTATTCAGCATTTCAAAAATCATGTCGACAACCACAATAATCATGCACCCGGCAAGTCATGTTGATAACCATTTTAGTGAAAGCTGTGAAGTGAATTTGATTTACTATCAAAGTGTCCCTTGACACAGCATATTTATGGGAGCAAGATTTCTGAACAGATGTCAAAACCATGTCAGGATTTGTAGAACCCCCCCCTCCCTCCCCCTCACAATTACAACATGTAGCCTTCACATTGTTCCCACAGTCACCATAATCATGTTCCCCTCCACACTTGGCACATATTTTCTTTCCTTCACACTGAGCAGCTGCATGTCCCATTCTTCGGGATTTAAAACACCGCAATGGGGATGGGACAAATTCTCTGACATTGAAAATAATTAATCCGATCTGTACTTTTTCAGACAAAACCTTCTCAAACCTAAGAACCACTGATAAGCTTTCATTTCTTCATCCCTCTTTCCTGCAGATCAACCTTTCACCTCAATCACTATACCTCCCTTCACATTTTCTTTAATATCATCTATGGACATAGACAGTGGGACCCCAGACATGACTCCCTTTAACTTTAGCATAAGCTCCAGGAACATGGCTTTTGATCTACTTCCCTTGCTGAGCACAGCTAGCACAGAATATTAACAGTCTACCATTTCCAATGAACTGGGCTAGTTTTACTTCACCTATCTCTTTCTTTACGGCATTGGTTAATCAAACATCATCACAACTTTCCACTCTGACACATCATTACTCTTGTTCCCTACCTTCACCCTCTTCACACTCTCTTCGCTAAAAGCTAAACTGCTTTCAGTAGCATGGTCTCTCTTTTTCCTATTACTTTCCACCACAGACCATTCAGGTCCTTGACACTCATCATCCCAACCCATATCATGTCATGAGAACTATATCATGTCATTGATCGCCCCCCATCTAGCTTCAGAGTTTGTTCTGTTAGGTGACCTAAACTGGGATATGCTTAACACCCCGCCAGTCCTACAATCTAAGCTAGATGCCCTCAATCTCACACAAATCATCAAGGAACCCACCAGGTACAACCCTAACTCTGTAAACAAGGGCACCCTCATAGACGTCATCCTGACCAACTGGCCCTCCAAATACACCTCCGCTGTCTTCAACCAGGATCTCAGCGATCACTGCCTCATTGCCTGTATCCGCTACCGAGCCGCAGTCAAACGACCACCCCTCATCACTGTCAAACGCTCCCTAAGACACTTCTGTGAGCAGGCCTTTCTAATCGACCTGGCCTGGGTATCCTGGAAGGACATTGACCTCATCCCGTCAGTTGAGGATGCCTGGTCATTCTTTAAAAGTAACTTCCTCACCATTTTAGATAAGCATGCTCCGTTCAAAAAATGCAGAACTAAGAACAGATACAGCCCTTGGTTCACCCCAGACCTGACTGCCCTCGACCAGCACAAAAACATCCTGTGGCGGACTGCAATAGCATCGAATAGTCCCCGTGATATGCAACTGTTCAGGGAAGTCCGGAACCAATACACGCAGTCAGTCAGGAAAGCTAAGGCCAGCTTCTTCAGGCAGAAGTTTGCATCCTGTAGCTACAACTCCAAAAAGTTCTGGGACACTGTGAAGTCCATGGAGAACAAGAGCACCTCCTCCCAGCTGCCCACTGCACTGAGGCTAGGTAACACGGTCACCACCGATAAATCCATGATTATCGAAAACTTCAATAAGCATTTCTCAACGGCTGGCCATGCCTTCCGCCTGGCTACTTCAACCTCGGCCAACAGCTCCGCCCCCCCCGCAGTTCCTCGCCCAAGCCTCTCCAGGTTCTCCTTTACCCAAATCCAGATAGCAGATGTTCTGAAAGAGCTGCAAAACCTGGACCCGTACAAATCAGCTGGGCTTGACAATCTGGACCCTCTATTTCTGAAACTATCTGCCACCATTGTCGCAACCCCTATTACCAGCCTGTTCAACCTCTCTTTCATATCGTCTGAGATCCCCAAGGATTGGAAAGCTGCCGCAGTCATCCCCCTCTTTAAAGGGGGAGACACCCTGGACCCAAACTGTTACAGACCTATATCCATCCTGCCCTGCCTATCTAAGGTCTTCGAAAGCCAAGTCAACAAACAGGTCACTGACCATCTCGAATCCCACCGTACCTTCTCCGCTGTGCAATCTGGTTTCCGAGCCGGTCACGGGTGCACCTCAGCCACACTCAAGGTACTAAACGATATCATAACCGCCATCGATAAAAGACAGTACTGTGCAGCCGTCTTCATCGACCTTGCCAAGGCTTTCGACTCTGTCAATCACCATATTCTTATCGGCAGACTCAGTAGCCTCGGTTTTTCGGATGACTGCCTTGCCTGGTTCACCAATTACTTTGCAGACAGAGTTCAGTGTGTCAAATCGGAGGGCATGCTGTCCGGTCCTCTGGCAGTCTCTATGGGGGTGCCACAGGGTTCAATTCTCGGGCCGACTCTTTTCTCTGTATATATCAATGATGTTGCTCTTGCTGTGGGCGATTCCCTGATCCACCTCTACGCAGACGACACCATTCTATATACTTTCGGCCCTTCATTGGACACTGTGCTATCTAACCTCCAAACAAGCTTCAATGCCATACAACACTCCTTCCGTGGCCTCCAACTGCTCTTAAACGCTAGTAAAACCAAATGCATGCTTTTCAACCGATCGCTGCCTGCACCCGCATGCCCGACTAGCATCACCACCCTGGATGGTTCCGACCTAGAATATGTGGGCATCTATAAGTACCTAGGTGTCTGGCTAGACTGCAAACTCTCCTTCCAGACTCATTTCAAACATCTCCAATCGAAAATCAAATCAAGAGTCGGCTTTCTATTCCGCAACAAAGCCTCCTTCACTCACGCCGCCAAGCTTACCCTAGTAAAACTGACTATCCTACCGATCCTCGACTTCGGCGATGTCATCTACAAAATGGCTTCCAACACTCTACTCAGCAAACTGGATGCAGTCTATCACAGTGCCATCCGTTTTGTCACTAAAGCACTTTATACCACCCACCACTGCGACTTGTATGCTCTAGTCGGCTGGCCCTCGCTACGTATTCGTCGCCAGACCCACTGGCTCCAGGTCATCTACAAGTCCATGCTAGGTAAAGCTCCGCCTTATCTCAGCTCACTGGTCACGATGGCAACACCCATCCGTAGCACGCGCTCCAGCAGGTGTATCTCACTGATCATCCCTAAAGCAAACACCTCATTTGGCCGCCTTTCGTTCCAGTACTCTGCTGCCTGTGACTGGAACGAATTGCAAAAATCGCTGAAGTTGGAGACTTTTATCTCCCTCACCAACTTCAAACATCAGCTATCTGAGCAGCTAACCGATCGCTGCAGCTGTACATAGTCTATTGGTAAATAGCCCACCCATTTTCACCTACCTCATCCCCATACTGTTTTTATTTATTTACTTTTCTGCTCTTTTGCACACCAATATCTCTACCTGTACATGACCATCTGATAATTTATCACTCCAGTGTTAATCTGCAAAATTGTTATTATTCGCCTACCTCCTCATGCCTTTTGCACACATTGTATATAGACTCCCCCTTTGTTTTCTACTGTGTTATTGACTTGTAAATTGTTTACTCCATGTGTAACTCTGTGTTGTCTGCTCACACTGCTATGCTTTATCTTGGCCAGGTCGCAGTTGCAAATGAGAACTTGTTCTCAACTAGCCTACCTGGTTAAATAAAGGTGTTCTCAACTAGCCTACCTGGTTAAATAAAGGTGTTCTCAACTAGCCTACCTGGTTAAATAAAGGTGTTCTCAACTAGCCTACCTGGTTAAATAAAGGTGTTCTCAACTAGCCTACCTGGTTAAATAAAGGTGTTCTCAACTAGCCTACCTGGTTAAATAAAGGTGTTCTCAACTAGCCTACCTGGTTAAATAAAGGTGTTCTCAACTAGCCTACCTGGTTAAATAAAGGTGTTCTCAACTAGCCTACCTGGTTAAATAAAGGTGTTCTCAACTAGCCTACCTGGTTAAATAAAGGTGTTCTCAACTAGCCTACCTGGTTAAATAAAGGTGTTCTCAACTAGCCTACCTGGTTAAATAAAGGTGTTCTCAACTAGCCTACCTGGTTAAATAAAGGTGTTCTCAACTAGCCTACCTGGTTAAATAAAGGTGTTCTCAACTAGCCTACCTGGTTAAATAAAGGTGTTCTCAACTAGCCTACCTGGTTAAATAAAGGTGTTCTCAACTAGCCTACCTGGTTAAATAAAGGTGTTCTCAACTAGCCTACCTGGTTAAATAAAGGTGTTCTCAACTAGCCTACCTGGTTAAATAAAGGTGTTCTCAACTAGCCTACCTGGTTAAATAAAGGTGTTCTCAACTAGCCTACCTGGTTAAATAAAGGTGTTCTCAACTAGCCTACCTGGTTAAATAAAGGTGTTCTCAACTAGCCTACCTGGTTAAATAAAGGTGTTCTCAACTAGCCTACCTGGTTAAATAAAGGGGAAATAAAAATAAAATAAATAAAAATCCATATTCCGTGCATTCCAGCACAGCCGTTGCTTCTCCAACCCTCTCTCCATATGCTCCATCGCCGCATCCTCACTACTCGCCGCCATCACCAGGTGCTTCCTTGGCACACTCCCCATCCCAGGTCAGTGTCATTATGTCGTACACATTGTTGGATTACCTCATGTAGAAAAAAAATGTGATTTACATTAATAACGGAGCATTTTCTAAATTCAAACAAACCACCTGCAACTGGACGAGGAGATTTTAGAAGATACGTTTGGCCGAGAAATCGAGAGCGAAGATAGTATAGCCAATACCAGATTTGTTTGGCAAATCTGTCCATAACTCTATCCTCCTGATTCCTGCTTAGAAGCAAAAACTCAAACAGGAATTACCAGTGACAAGCTCAATATGGAAGTGGTCAGATGAAGCGGATGAAAAGCTGCGGGACTCTTTCGCTAGCAGAGACTGGAATATGTTCCGGGACTCATCCGATGGCATTAAGGAGTTTACCACATCAGTCACCGGCTTCATTGATAAGTACATCGACGACGTCGTCCCCACAGTGAACATAAATACATATCCCAACCAAAAGCCATGGATTACAGGCAACATTTGCACTGAGCTAAAGGCTTGAGCTGCTGATTTCATTGAGCGGGACACTAACCAGGACACTTATAAGTAATCCCGCTTCCCTCTCTGACGAACCATCAAACAGGCCAAGTATCAATACAGGACTAAGATCGAATCCTACTACGCCAGCTCTGATGCTCGTCGGATGTGGCAGGATTTGCAAATTATCATGGATTACAAAGGGACTGTCATTAAGTTTGCCGACGACTCGACGGTGATAGGGCTGATCACTGACAACAATGAGACATCCTATAGGGAGGAGGTCAGAGACCTGGCAGTGTGGTGCCAGGACACCAACCTCTTCCTCAACGTCAGAAAGAAAAAGGAGCTGATCGTGGACTACAGGAAACAGAGGGCTGAGCACACCCCCATTCACATTGATGGGGCTGTAGTGAAACGGGTCAAGAGCTTCAAGTTTCTCGATGTCCACATCACTAAGTATCTATCATGGTCCAAACACACCAACACACTCGTGAAAAAGGCATGACAACACCTCTTCTCCCTCAGGAGGCTGAATTTGGTATAGGCCCTCAAATCCTCCACAGGCTCTACAGCTGCACCATTGAGAGCATCTTGACTGGCTGCATCACCACTTGGTATGGCAACTGTTTGGCATCCGACCACAAGGCGCTACAGAGGGTAGTGTGAACGGCCCAGTACATCACTGGGGCTGAGATCCCTGCCATCCGGGACCTCTATACAAGGCTGTGTCAGAGGAAGGCCCTAAAAATTGTCAAAGACTCAAGCCACCCAAGTCATAGACTGCTCTCTCTGCTACCACACAGCAAGCTCCATGTCTGGAACAAACAGGACCCTGAACAGCTTCACCCCCAAGCCATAAGACTGCTAAATAGTTAACCAAATAGCTGCCTGGGCTATCTGAATTGACACTTTTTGTACACATTTTTGACTCTTCACATACTCTGCTGCTACCTCAAATACCTCATACCCCTACACATCGACTCGGTACTGGCACCCCTTATATACTGCCAAGTTATCGTCACTCATTGTGTTGTCTATTATTACTTTTATTACTACATGTTTCTCTTTTCTATTATTTCAACAACAACAACAAAATATCTTTGTATTGTTGGGAAGGGAACACCTGTTGTTTACGAAGCATGTGATGAATCAAATGTTATTTGATTTTAATCAAGGTTCCCCAACTGGCGGCCCGCTCCCCCCCCCCCCCCCCCCCGAGCAAAATTGTAAAAACACCAGCAACTCAGCTCTAAGTTTGTTACATTTTGGAAATATGTTCCAAAGTAAACCCACGCATAATATAGATATATATGTGATCATATACAAATGTAAGCAAGGTTTGAAATGACTGTTTCAGTCAAATATTAGAGCTGTTTCTTGCTGTCAATTTGCAGTCTACAAATAATTAGTAATTATGTTCTGGCCCCCTGATCATCCGGCTCAAGTAAAAATCCTCCTGCAACTGAATCTAACTGATGATCCCTGATCTATGGCGACGTTTTGCATAGGCAACCTGCAACGTCCAGTAATGGATACCAAAATGTTTTGGGTATATTACATTATGTGGTGTACAGTCTGTAGCTGCTGGTAAGTAAAGCTGTCTTTCTAGGCACACGCAGCCAACACCCTGATCACGTATGTTGACTTACCTTCACGTTAAATGCACACAGGTTATAGAACAGTTAGTCAAGCCTAAAACACCTAGACATAGCGAGAACAGGCTTATCCTTGTGCTGGATGGCTAGTTGGTTTTGTAACAATCCTGCTTAAATAAATAAAGACTGATAAACTCATTTCAACAGTGTGAAGCTTGTCAACTGTAAAACTAAATAGTTTAGTCTTGACAGCTTAGTTTCAGCCAATGGAATCAAGAGTCCAGACCCATTAGATAGAGATGTTGCTTAAATTGTACTTAGGCACTGATCTAGGACCAGCTTACCTTCCTTAAGGTCTACCCTTAATCATTAAGGGGGGAAACACAAAACTGACCATATATCAGCACCCAGTGGCAATCATACTCCATACAAGTCAGCAACACTCTGTGTCATTATGAACACTAGATGGCGATAGTGTACTATCTGTAAAGTTATGGTGTCCTACTCTGCTGTATGGTTCTTTATCCACACGTAAGAATAGCACTGTAAATCCGCGTTCACGTACTAGTCGGAAGAAGGGAACTGAAATGTCCGATTTACTAATTCGTTGAAGGCGGGCACGCGTATAACAACAACCAGTTAACTGTTAACAATTCGGACATTTGGTTCATAATTGACCGACGAAATACTCCACAAGTTTAGCGAGTCTTATTTTTCAGACTTTATAAACGTATGTTCTTAATGACATTCTCTTTTTTCTTCATTCTTCTCATGTTATATATAGTCTGTGACGCACTTGTTAACGCTTTAGCTGTAACTGTCCTGTAGGTGGCGCATGAAGCTCTGTTTTAGTCGGCTTACTGTGTGTTCCAGACAGAGCAGTGTTCTACACAAATGTACCCTTCATTATGTTCCCAATGTTCCCAAAGGTTGGTTCTATTTATACCTTCCAAATCTGCTCTCATAGCCGAAAAACACTTGGGAGGTTTTGGCTCCCATGACAAACTACAGTATTTGAGGGTAAAATCAGGTAAAGATGCCATCAATCTGGGGGCAAAGTGAATATTTAGCTTCACTCGCAGCTGGCCAGTAAACATTTTCAAACATAAAACTGCTATTAAAGTACTTTAATTCACACCTGTCTGATGTGAATGCCCTAATTTAGGGGACAGGGCACTGATATAAAACTCATAGACATGTGACTGGTTACCTTGATTATTTCCTACCTAGGCAGAGAGGAAGAGTTGAAGCGAGAGGATTTGCTCTGCCCAAAATCTGTCCACGAAAATAAGACCACGAAATTAGGAATTTTTGTATGGAGTTCAATGAGAGAGAACTTATAATGGAATTGCTAATTTGCTACATGAGGCTTATTTGATCAAATAGAAGTTTCGCAATGATTTGGTTGTTATGAATGCACTGATATAAGTGGACACAGGTATCACTTTAGCAACTTTATATCTTGAACCAATGACAAATGTATTTAAATGGCAGTGGCCATGCTTGACAGCGTTACCCAACCCCTCAGAGTTTTTCAACTGTTCAGTACAGCACCATTTCCCTTCAATTGAATGTTCCAGAAAGTAAAAATGTACTGAACGAGGCCCTGTTGTTCACACATGTATCTGCCCTCTCATTGGCCTGAATGCTCCTATCTGATCTCGCCTCCTTCCGCATGCATTCCATATTTGATGATATATACTGTATTTCCATTGTTAGAGTCAACTATCTTGTCAATATAATAGATCATCTTTCCCCAGGGTCATGGTTACAAGGGTGCTGGGGTGTGTGTGTGGGCCCTCCAGATGTTAGATGCCCTCTGAATGCCCTCTGTATCTTGCTCTGGTCGTTATATTTGTACCTTCACAAGGACACACACACATGCATGGAGACTTTCTATCTGATTGTAATCATTATTTTCTTAATCTCCAGAAATGTACAGATTTCAGATGCACTGTGGAGACATCCCAACTCTAATCTGTACCTAGCTCTGCATGGACACGTCCCAACTCTCATCTGTATCTAGCTCTGCGTGGACACGTCCCAACTCTCATCTGTACCTAGCTCTGTGTGGACACGTCCCAACTCTCATCTGTATCTAGCTCTGCGTGGACACGTCCCAACTCTCATCTGTACCTAGCTCTGCGTGGACACGTCCCAACTCTCATCTGTACCTAGCTCTGCGTGGACACGTCCCAACTCTCATCTGTATGTAGCTCTGCGTGGACACGTCCCAACTCTCATCTGTACCTAGCTCTGCGTGGACACGTCCCAACTCTCATCTGTACCTAGCTCTGCGTGGACACGTCCCAACTCTCATCTGTATGTAGCTCTGCGTGGACACGTCCCAACTCTCATCTGTATGTAGCTCTGCGTGGACACGTCCCAACTCTCATCTGTATCTAGCTCTGCGTGGCCACGTCCCAACTCTCATCTGTATCTAGCTCTGCGTGGACACGTCCCAACTCTCATCTGTACCTAGCTCTGCGTGGACACGTCCCAACTCTCATCTGTATCTAGCTCTGCGTGGACACGTCCCAACTCTCATCTGTACCTAGCTCTGCGTGGACACGTCCCAACTCTCATCTGTACCTAGCTCTGCGTGGACACGTCCCAACTCTCATCTGTATGTAGCTCTGCGTGGACACGTCCCAACTCTCATCTGTATCTAGCTCTGCGTGGCCACGTCCCAACTCTCATCTGTATCTAGCTCTGCGTGGACACGTCCCAACTCTCATCTGTACCTAGCTCTGCGTGGCCACGTCCCAACTCTCATCTGTATCTAGCTCTGCGTGGACACGTCCCAACTCTCATCTGTACCTAGCTCTGCGTGGACACGTCCCAACTCTCATCTGTATCTAGCTCTACGTGGACACGTCCCAACTCTCATCTGTATCTAACTCTGCGTGGACACATCCCAACTCTCATCTGTATCTAGCTCTGCGTGGCCACGTCCCAACTCTCATCTGTATCTAGCTCTGCGTGGCCACGTCCCAACTCTCATCTGTATCTAGCTCTGCGTGGCCACGTCCCAACTCTCATCTGTATCTAGCTCTGCGACAAGTAATGTTCAGACAATCAATCAATCAAATGTATTTATGAAGCCCTTTTTACATCAGCAGATGTCACAAAGTGTGATACAGAAACACAGCCTAAAACTACAAAAAGTAAGCAACGTAGATGGAGAAACACACACTTGACACATTTACCCACATTATTTTCTATCAAATATATTTGACACAGTTCGCATCCTAATCATTCTGTCCCTGCATGGTTCTGTTATATCTGCTCTTCGAGGACGAGTTTGTGTTAACCTGTGAGCTGTGTGCTTATATACACACACTGATACAAATGCCCTTAACAGCCTGTAACAAGGCACTTAATTGATCTGATGCCCATTATCATTCATTTGGTATAATGGGTGACAAAAGCTGGAACATCATTGTTAAAAGTGACCTTACTTTGCTAGGTTACTGCTTTGCCTCTGTTGTGCAGTGTGGTATGTTGGGTATGGTTAGTGGCTTTTATATAAGTCAATAACACACGGAAACGAGTGAAGAGTCATACACAAGAAGTACAGTATACCATCTCATTTAATATTGGTTCTCTATGGAAGAAGTTTAACCATGAAACATTTACAAAATATACACAAGGTAATGCATCAATCAATCAACAATAGTTATATTTCAATAATGTAGGTTCAAATCAAACAGTTTTTTTTATTTTTTACACGGTTTGTGCACCGGTTCCATCAGTAAGGATGAGTGTTGGGGGTTGTAAGGATCAGTTCATGACAGGAAGACCACTGGCCCCATACAGTAGATGCATACCTTGCACCCCCCCCCACACACACACACAATCGTGCACCTCTCAAACATAGCACCCCCGCTTTGTGTCTTCAATAGTGCTAACATCATACAGCAATCAACTCAAATGAAGTAGGAACCAGTCTCAAATATTATGTACAATATGTTCAACAATAGAATACCTTAATACATATAACCCGACAAATTAGGTCTAAAATGACCAAATGTCTCCCTGATTACAGTATTCAAATATAATGCTTCATACTCTCAATTCTTACAAATGTAAATAATACATTTTCTCATCAAATCCCAAATATTGGATTTCCAAAAAGATTCATGACATGATTTTGAAAATATCTTAGGCTGTTTTAACAGTGCATACACAGTCAGTTAGGGATCTAATAGTGTGTTATACATTGCTATTGCTCTGTCATGTGGGCTTGTTGATGTATGGAAAGTGCTGTGTTTGAATGTGTAGAAAGAAAATGGCCCTTTCTCTTGTGAAAAGGGTGTGCTTCCTTCTTGCTGGTTTTCTGTCTGTCTGTGGCAGGACAGGAGGACATAGTGATGCGCGAAATGAGAGAGGAGGAATGGAACCATCTTTTGGTCTTCAGTCACTGTCACTATCATTGGGAAATATGGGTAATGGAGGATTTGTAGACTCTCGTCCTTCAACTATGGGAGTTAAGTTGGACTAAGATGAGGATTTGCTGTCTAACTCCCAGCACACCAACTTGTTAGGCAGATTATACGTCTATGAGAGATTCTACCAGCTGTGAGTATTGTTCATGAGGTCATAGTTCAAGAGACTCCCTCCTATTATCCATTTTTCTCTGAGATGCCTCTCAGTCCACTCATTCACCCTGTCCAACCCTGCTTCTGCCCCAGTCCTAGCTCCAGCACACACAGCCCATTGAAGAGAGCCTGAGGATGACCGGCTGCTGGCTTATGGCTGGAGTGAAGGAGTCATGAGGGTGTTCACCAAGAGGACTGCCCCTTTCGGGGGTCCGGTAGTCAGTGGGTGCCCCTGCGGGCTGTGGTTCCTTCAGGCCCTTAGGGGTCGATGCTAAAGGCCAGCAGCTTGTCGGAGTGCATGTTGTTGAGGGTGCGCAGGTCAGGCAGGCGCAGCAGCAGCTTGGGGAAGAGGGCGCTGTCGTCGGGGCAGCGGCGGGTGATGAGCGAGCGCAGGGCTTTGATCAGACTCTCCTGAAGCTGCTCCACTGCAACTACATCAGCCACACCTGAACAGTCTGAGAGAGGAGACAATGTTATATACATGGTGAAAAATCTAAACATCTGTGATTTAAAAAAAATATTTAGAGAAGCGTGTGTTTCTTATGAGTCTCTTACCGGCAGACACTAGCACCACAGCCATGAAGAGGGCCATCTCGTCGGGCTCCAGGCCCAGAGATCCCAGCTTCTCACTAAACTCAAACATGGCGTCCAGCAGAGAGCCCATACCCAGCGCCCGCAGGGATGTCAGGGGGTATGTCTGGCCGTTCAGGAAGGTCACCGTCTTCTCCTTGGGGTCGAACAGTGAGCAGAACCTGACCATCAGCACCTGGAAGGTGCCGGCCTTAAGCAGCATGACCTGGTCATGCTGGCTGAGACTCTGGAACCCGGGGATGCTCTTGGCAAACTCCACCACCTCCTTGACGGCCGGGGTGAAGCACTGGGAAAAGGCGTCCCAGATCTGCTGGCTGGATCGGTCACGGGGGGCCACGGGACATGTGTTCAGGGGACATGCCTGAGAAAGAGGGAGAGGGTTAGAATGGCTCTATGACCCATGCATTGTACATACAGTACATATACTGAGGTTTAACGAGACTCACCAGAACTTTGGCGCCTCCACTCAACTTCCAGGGGCATGTGGTCTGGTTTAGAGACTCGCCGGCTGAAAAGTTGTTGTGATTGGCTTGAAAGGTCTGAGCAGACTGGCTGCCATTGGACATTGGGCATTGACTCTGATTGGATGATGGTTGGTAGGTATATTGGGCGTTGTCAACATTGTTGTTGCGTGGGTAGCGAGGGGGGGTCTGGTAGCTTTGTGTGGGATGTGACTGGTACCCCTGAGAGGGGTTGGAATGGGAGTGGGTTTGGGGTGCGGGGTGAGCGTAGCCAGAATCATGTGCTGGATTGTTGCGGATGTTGTTGCTGTTGACGACCATCTTGATTACTGGCTTCACATCCTCTTGGGCAAAGATGTTGCGGTAGGCAGTGGAAATGGACTCGCCAGGTTCTGGGCTGGCCGGGGCCTCAGAGGAAGAAGGGGAGGAATCAATCTCCATGGATGCTGATTCGTTGAGGCTATTCATGTAGCTCTGCATCTCGTCCAATAGCCTCTGCTTTTCACGCTTTGGGATACGCCCAAAACGCACAGCTGCGGAGGAGGACATGGGGAGAATACGTTAGCCAATGAATGGATAATACAGATGGCAGTGACTGGAGCTGGTATAGCAGTAGCCTATTACTTATCAGTCTAATTCAACCTTTACTCCCTGACACTGATTGGGAATGCAATCCCTGTGTTGTATTATTACTGACTACTCCTACAGGGTAAAGAAAGCTGGGGGAGCTTTTCTCCTCTCTCTATAACCAGTCTGTTTCAATCGACCATGAAAATACATGGTTTACCACCCCGCCCCCCCCTTCTCCTCTTCATCTCTCCAGTCCTTCCATCCCCCTCTCCATAGCACACGTCCTCTGGCAAACCTATTTATAGTCTGCTACTGTATGCTACACCCCTTCCCCCTGATCTCTCTCTTCCTCTTTCTACCTCGCCCCTCGCTGACTCTTGCTCTCTAGCTCCTTCCTCTGTGTCCCTGTTAAGAAACACAAAGTAGGTTCTTGGGTCAGCTAGAGTAAACGTTGTCATTGTGACTGACAGAGTGAGGGAGGAGTGGTCAAAGTAGAGGAGTGGAAAAAGTGAGAGGGTAATAGGGTATGAGTAAAGGGGTGAAGTGGTAATGAAAAGGGCGAAAGAGAGTATCATGGGCGAGAGGGAATGTGAAAGGGTGAGGGAATTAGAGGATGATTGAAGGAGGGTGAAGGGTAAAAAGATGGAAAAGGGAAAAAGAGGGTAGGTAAGTGACATCAAATGTGGTTTTAAATATAAATGCCTTGCATTCCTAAAATACATCTTCAAATAACAGAAGTATTAAAATAACATATAGAGCGAAAAGGCCAAACCTATGCTTTGAGCTTTGTTGGGTAATTGGTGCAATGGTGGATCATTTTCCTCCTCTATAGCATTTTCCTTTTATAGGTCACCTCAAAAGGTTTGCTCCAGAAAAGAAGATGATTTATTATCACCTAGTTTATAGATACCTCTGGAGGGTATGGTGGCCTGTAGGGAAATGATGTCATACAGGAGAGGGATGGAGCTGAGCCTCTAACTGTACCAACTGTACTATCCTCCAATAACATTCTAATAGTTTACCATTAGAACATGACCTATTAAATGCCTGTATGTTATAGACTTTGTGGTAATACTTCTAATAGATGTGCAAACACATTCAACCTAACACGGAGGGTAATGAAGCGGCCTGTGGCCTAATTTCCAGAAATAAACCGTATTTGCCACAGTTTTCCCCATGACTGATGACTACTGGGACTCCCCAACTGCTTCTGTCATCAATCAGAAACTATGGGCCAGAGGAGAGAAAAAGAGGGAGAGGAAGATAGAATGTTCTCTCTTACCATCTCTGGACATGCCCACGTAGAGACACTTCTTGAAGCGGCAGTGCTGGCAGCGGTTGCGGTTCATGCGCATGATCAGGCAGCTCTCGTTCTTCACACACATCTTGTAGTGGATGTTCTGCTGGATGCTGCGCCGGAAGAAACCCTTGCAGCCTTCACAGGCGTGAACGCCGTAATGGAAGCCAGACGCGATGTCCCCACACACCTTACACAGGAGCACCATGCCTCCTGTCTCTGTGAGGTAGACATAAATAGGAATGATTGGTTAGACATTACAATAGAAAAATATAAGAAGAAAGAAAGAAAGCCAGTAGAAGTGGTACTTACTGGTGAAGGTGCCAGTGAAACTGCAGGGCCTCTTGGCCACCATAGGGTGGGCGTAGGTGTTTCCAGAGGATGTAGCGGCTGTAGTGGCATTGGCTTCAGGGAACTGGAAGACTAGTTTAGGTGAGGGCCCACCCCTGTTCTCCCCTCTTTCTCTCTTCAGAGGGCCGATCTCGGGGAACGAGACAGGCTCAGGAGATGAGGGTTGGGAGTGGGAGGACCGGGGGGACTGGGTCTGGTACCCGCTGGAGGGGCTGCCAGGGCTGGGGCTGGCACTACCAGATGATCCAGCATACAGTATCACACCACCTGGAGTGCAAAGATGAGAGGAGAGAGAGGGAGGGCAGTTAGTGTTACCATGTCACAAGGAAGCAGACATTAGGCTATGCTGTCAGCAAACTAGCTGTGCAAACATATCTAGATTCATATCTGTGTCGAAGGTAGGTAGGTCAACTAACAGATAAGTGTTGAGCAATAGGCACTTGGCTGGGTTACCAAACATGAACACACCTCCTGCCCGAGGTCGATATTTAAACCACAATCAGTCTCAGAGAAGCTGGTAAAAGGTAATAGAAGGTCAGAATGTGTCGGGAAAATGAGGTCAAGTCTTGCCTCGGGGCCAACCAGATCTTTGTCAATAGTCTTTTTCCAAAATGTGGATTTATAAGATTTCAAAAAAGCATTATCATTTTAGCTTTGACTAATTCTGTGTTTGATGTGAGACCTTGAATATATACAACAACAAAATAATGTAAAAAGTATTTAAAACATTTCCCGATTTTGTAAGAAAAAAATCTAGACTATATAAATTGTACCGTACCGCGCCCACTCAAAAGTTCTAGAACGTTCCAAAGCAAGTTCGGTACGTAAACTCGGAAATGGCTCATAACTCCCTCCCTCTCCCCACCTCTCTACCCCTCCCTCCCTGTAAAGATTGTGCTCTGTGTACGAGAAGAGCGACAGCCCCTCACGTGTACGTTCAGCCAGCCAGCCAGCTGCCTCCTCGCGCTAACAGCAAGCCTCGCTTTTCCCTGTTCATGCGCCTGGAGCTTGCTCAAACTGCCTGCCACACGACCGCCGACTCACATGGACTCCTGACACACAAGGCGCTTTCCGCAGTCCCGTGTAGACAACAGTCGCAGTACAATAACAGGCTGCTGAGAGCTCACGGTTGAAAGAGAGAGGGTTTACGTTTGAAAGAGAGAGGACAGGCTGCTGTGCGTGTATTGCATTCCACTGAGTCACCGGAACCCCGGGGGGGGGGGGGGGGGGTAGCTTGTCTGGAGGATGAAAAAGCGGTTTTAATATAATTTCAGTCAGCATTACATGTTTTCAATACAGGTCAAACCCATCATTGTGCTATCTGAAACAATAGCCGTGTTTCTCTCTCTGCTGGAGGAGACAAGTGCTGCTGGCTGGGATATTCTGTTTAGCTTAAAGTGAGTGTGCCTGACTATAATTCCTCTGCCAGCATGTGCCAACACCGACTGTGATAACTGCTGGGGCTTCACTGTTTGCGTGTGGCAGAGCTTCCCCTCTACCTGAAATGTCTGACTTTAAATCTACCCCCACCCCCTCTATTGACACACACTCATATAGTCCTGAGCTGTTGGTTTGGTTTACATTGTCAAGTGGCAGCCCAGTGAGGGGGACCTGACCCCTGACCTTCTCTATGGCAGAGACAGCATAATTCACCAGAAACCTGAGCCTGGCCAGGTGGCTCGAGGAAAGGCCCCTCCCTGGAGCACTATGCTATGACACAGGTGGGGAAGGGCTGTATGACTCAGAGCTAGGATAAACATAGACAGTAACTAACCCCTCCTTATTCCCTCCCCCTTTAATGGAGGTCCCACCCACTCTTAGGGCATAGAAAAGAAGGGAGACAGCCAGGTGACGTGTGTGTATACTTGGCCGTGTGTGTATACTTGGCCGTGAGTCTTGAGACAGGTGGAAAAAAACTCAGCTTGGACTGAAATGCATATCAATGAAGACCAAATAGCTCATCAATAATATTGTAATCCTGTAATTTCTAACATGTTAATATAGTGACTATCGGTTTAGTTTATTGAAAGGCAAGCCCATATCCCTTACCATCTGACAATCAGGCTTCTGAGTTCTCACCTTCACCCCTGTGCTATAGTCACACAGCTATAATGGTAATATAACCACTGCTGTTGTGAAACCGCTGTACTCTGTCACTAAGGGTGAGGTCAGCTTTAACTCCACTGCTTCGTTGGAAGTCAGATAAACGTCCATGGCTCATGTCGGGTGAGGAGACTCGTGGTGAGCTAATCTGATAGTGGGTTGGCTGGAGGGAGTGCTCAGGAACGTGTCCTCCTTTCCCCCCTCTCTCTTGGTGACCCTTACTCACTCCCTCCCTTCTTCTGTCCCTCCAGACATCCCAGACACTGCCTCCTTGTCTAACCTATCATCTCATTGGCCTAATCTATCATCTCAACCTCGCCATTTGTAAGTGTGTTACAATGACATGGTAAATCTATAAATAAATTTGTGAATAAGACTGGGGTGAACCACTGGTTATACACACAATTACATTGGATACCAGTAGATTAATAATGATAAATCCAGGCAATCACAACTGGCTGTGATTGGGAGTGCCATAAGGCGGAGCACAATTGGCCCAGCGTCGTCTGGGTTTGGCCGGTGTAGGCCGTCATTGTAAATAAGAATTAGTTCTTAACTGACTTGCCTAGTTAAATAAAGGTTAAATATAAAAATATATATATATATTGTCCAGTTACTCATATTAACTTCCCATCCGGCTCTGATGATTGACAGAATAGCAGTCTTTGCATTTATTGGCAGAAGAAGTGGGGCAATATAACAATTAGTGTATCTTGGAGTAGAAGCCTATAGAAACTTTATGACATAGAAAACAGTGTATTTTGATCCACCATATAAACTATATTATAAATATAGGCCAGCCTACCCTCCAACCTGAATTTAGAGAATTTGAATTTGCTACTTGTCAGGGTAATTTGTGATATCGGTGAGTGAACCATCGCTACAATGTATTCTCAACATGTGACATTTTGTGTATTGCTACCATGTATTACAAAAGTATCACAATATCCACTATATTGAATATACTGTATATCAAACTATTCAGTTGTCTTTCCAAATTAAAATATATCGGCGTAAATAAATCAACATTAAACTAGTGAATAGGGTACTAAAACGTTCTGACCCACTGACCAAATTCTGGCAGCAGCAAAACAGAGTTCCCGGAAAGGCTGTGAGTAGGAGTTCCCGGAAAGGCTGTGAGTGAGCGAGGGGAGAGCGCAAGGGAGATTAAAAATATGAAGGCGAGGGTGGGAATCACGCGCTGCACGTGGATGCGGAGGTTTATGCACGTGAAGTCGGCTCTAGACAGGCAAGGTGGGAACTCGGGTAAATCAGGCGCATGATGCCGATCATTATCAGACTGTTGCCATGCAAATAATAGCTAAGATACTTATTAGACTTGAGAACATGGCTGTAAATAGGGGACTAGGTCATTCAATATCAATGCCACTGTCACATTCCCTGCTGTCTTCGTGGAAATATACTTGGCAATTGAGTTATTCCAGCCTCAAATGTGTCATAACATGACCGTTATGGTAATTACCTCATATTATTAATGGAACCTGACTCAAAAGGCAATTATCTATTGAATTAACGCAATTTGAATATCTTTAATATATTATTATCTATTATCTTTATATCTAAATTGTGTCACCTTGTAGGCTTACAGGGTTTCCCTTTATAAGGGAACCACTCCCATATTGTGACCTGCCATGGAGATTCATTCACTGCTATGAATTCATGGACTATGGAGGCCAACTTGGTCAACATATCAGTTGAAATAAAGGTTGAACACTCCCCATTACTGAGAGTTGGCTAGTGGTCATCATTCCACTGATGCCAATGACCCACTAACTGATAGGATATGTTTGGCACCCAAACATATGCATATATTGAAATAAATGTTGGGTAATTCATATCTGAATTACTACTTTTTGTATTCCATATCTTGTATTTTGTATATTTTGTTATATTGTACATTTTATATTGGTAAAAATGTTTTGACTGTAGCTCTGCTGGTGCCTGCAGTAGATCAGGGAAGACAATATTTCATAATAAAACCGTTTTTATGACCAATTCACCACCTACTCAATTTAGACCTGGCTTGAATAGCTGTTAACTGTTCAAATGTGGCCTTCATGTCAGGACCAGCTCTTTTTAAAATGGTTTTGTCTCTCATGTCTATGGAATTGGCGTGATAGGTCCTTGACACACCATTGAGAGAGAAAAAAGTTATGATGCCCAGCAGCACTGAACAAGCTTGGGGAGACACCAGTCAGGTAGCTTGAGAAGTTCTGAAAATGCCTTTCTGGAGTAGTGCTGCTGATGAAAGGATTTGGAACGGTTTCGTTTTCCCCTTGTAATCCGGTTTGATTCAATTACGCCAACAATTCTCAACTCTCCAAGCAAAGGCAATCCATAAAATTGCTATTATGTAAAAGGAGCTAACACTAAATCAATAATGGAATAGTCACATGAAGTGCCGACCAGCACGTGCAGGCACCAGGGACTGACCGAGCGTGTAAAGTGGGACCGGTACTGAACGTCAATTTGTTATTTACATGTAGGGAATCGGGAAGTAGCAGTCAGCTCAGTCGCCGCAAAATAGCAAAGATTGTGGCATGCCATACGACAACCCACTCCCTCCAAACCATAAGCATCACTCACATTAGCCTTCACCCAAAAACACACTTGGCATTAAAATTTTGATTTAGCCCATCTATCTTTGACAAAATAGCAGCAAAATTATACAAAAGCGAGTTTTGAGATATAGTTAACAAAACCGCGTTAATTGCAGGCACCGAGCATTATTAGTGCTCATGTAAAGTTGTGCCATTGGGATAGGAATCGCAATTCCAGATAGAACCTATCTTCTTATCTCCAATGTATACTACAATATAAACATTTTAAATATAGGTAACCTAAAACATAACTTATTACACGATAGAAAGTAAATACGCGAAATAGTATATGTCCAATACCTCACCGAAGTAGCATTTCACTTAAAATGGAGGGATGTATTGCAAAATTACATAGCAAAAATTGTATTATAAAAAGATGGGTTAATCTGTGGACATCGGATGGTTGGAGTTAAAAACAGAATGAATGGTGGATTGGCCGCTGTGGGTAAAAATCCATCCCTTGCAGAAAAAAGAAATTACGAATGTATGTATAACTAGTTAACTACATATACTCTTTATGTGAGCGAAAATAGCTATTAGTAGCAATAGAATACATATTATCTGCCGAAGTGGTGGTAGGGTTGGGGGGAATACAAAAAAAGCCTCGGGCAATACATGATCATGACATTATCAATGAACTCATTACCACTACGCACGGTACGTGTACCAAACACAGTGAAGGAATATGCCTAAACAGTACACATTACATTTACTCAGTAGTGTTAATTTACAAGTAGTGTATTCGCAAATACATTTATGTTTTAGCCTACAA
This sequence comes from Oncorhynchus kisutch, assembly GCF_002021735.2. Classification (NCBI taxonomy): domain Eukaryota; kingdom Metazoa; phylum Chordata; class Actinopteri; order Salmoniformes; family Salmonidae; genus Oncorhynchus; species Oncorhynchus kisutch. The sequence goes on from NC_034174.2 coordinate 37,651,070, forward strand.
CTGACAATAGCATTGATTGGTTATAACTTGGAAATGGAACTCACCAGGGCTGTTGTCCATTTTTTCCGGTATTTGGTTGATTCTAAACGGTATTGGAATTATTCAATGTTGGTTTGTCTCTTTGCGTCAATGAGGAGTTTCGTTGATATAGGTGAAATAGTCATGAACCGCCAAGAAAGCATAGAGCGGGAATCCCAATAAGAGCAATGAGACTGTGCGCAGGTCATTGGGGGTCAATCAAACCCGTCAAGTATGGAAAAAATATCGAAACTGATTTAAAGATCAGCAAAACCTAAACTGGTATCGTTTGACGAAATATTTGCAAATCGTCTCCAAGGTGTGTAATTCAGTGCCTTGCTGCCTCTAGCCTGCTTCGCTTGGTGTTCGTAGGTCGTGTGGTGTACAGTAAACTATCACTGTAACATAACAAGCATTATTTGAAAAGAAATCCCAAGCATTCGGCTTTAGTGCCAGTCAGTCACCATGAACATCTCCAAAGTCAAAAGTGTGAAAGTAGTTTAGGCACACCCACTCATTAATAGGCAATACACCGCGCCCACACTACACCATCACGTTTTCAGGTGTCTGAGAAATGTGACCATTTTTTTTTGTCCCTTCAACCTCTGTTTTGTATGCCAAGGATTACACTCACACTCTCTCTTTCTCTGACTGCATCTGTCACGCTCTAATAGAGTATCTCATCCACCTCTTGTACACCCCCCACCCTCCTCTAGCCCTTTATTCGTTCGCACGTTTTCATTGGTGGAGAGCTAGAGTGGAGGCGAAACCGTTGGACTCTCAACATTTGGGAGGCTAGTAAAGCTCGGTTGCATGTGCGCGCGGCATGTGAGCCGCGGAGCCTTGTGTCCTACTGACATACATTCTATGCAAATATATGAGGCCTTGCGATAAGAAGGGTGGACGGAGAGGGGACTAGCCAGGGCTAGCACATGGGAAGGAGGCGGAGCTCACCGTGCTACCGCTCCCTCCATCTCGCTATCAAGTTCTGCCTTCAGAAGCGATTCGTTTTTTCCTAGAATCACAGCATCGGAAATTGGCATGAATCGTGGTGGGAATGTGGGTCAACATCAATTACATGAGAGAACACATATCAAGCAGCAAAGCTTTCTCAAATACAATGTGGTGTCCTTAAGTAAAGGCACCTCATAGGAATCCCGAGTGCCCATGTTTTCCGTGGTTAGACACGGATTTGAATGTAGGTCATTGGGCTCTGCTGGAGGGGCTCTTAGTACGTGCGCCTCATGTTTTATTATCATATATGCTAACGAATTTTAAATAAAGAAGTAATGAAGAGTGACGCAGATGCTCTGCCTACACCTAGGTTATAACACATTATTATACAATTGGGTCAAATGGGTCTGTGTGTGTTATATGTTCTTTGTGGCAGCTGGTTAGATATGGTCAATGCTGATAGGCTACTAGACGCCGTCACTTTTAAACCTCGTGAACCCAGCATGGGTAGCCAATGACACGACAGCCAGAGCGTCAGAGCATGTCCTCACGTGTTTTTCGTAATGAAGCATCGCCACTCCGTCGTGGAGTTCACTGCGCCGTAGATCACGACTGTTGGCCAAACTTTATGATATACCAGGGCAGTAGGTGAATTATATATGCGTAATATTGCACAAGTTTAAGACCACGTTGTTTCCGATTCAAGAAACGTGTATAGCTATACGTCATTGTCATGTTTCAGACATTGGTCATGTATGCCGCGTTCAAGTACTTGTCGGAACTAGGAAACTAGGACATTTCCGACTTGCTAACTGGTTGAGGATATACGCGTGCCGCTTTCAACCAGTTAGCAAGTCGGACATTTCCGAGTTTCCTAGTTCCGACTTGTACTTGAACGCGGCATTAACCACACATGGAACTGCGCCCTTTGGGCATTAACGTGCAATTATGCACAGAATGACACGACAGTTCTGGAGTTTACAGTCATTTAAAAACAATTTATATTAACTGATTCAGAGTCGGTAAATTACACATTCATAAGCACAGCATAAGGGTATAACATTCATTTTAATGGAACATCATAGAAGTTTGACGGATTTTGAATAAAAGCATCATGATGTGACAAAGTTACTTGGTTATGACACACTTGACCAAAACGGAATGGTATCCATATTGTTATATATGACCTGTCTTCATGATATTGAATATAAGCAATACAGATATAGGCTACATTGTCTGTGAATCAAACACCACCATTAAAAACTGTAATTCATAAATATTTTAACATTCGGAATGTAGCAGTTATGTACTGTGCCTATAGATGTGTAATTCATTATGAATATGAGATTTAATTTGAATCAAGACATATTTCGGTAGTTAAATAAATTGCAGTTAGGCAAATCACATTTAATCAGTTAATCATTGCAGTTAACCACAACGACTTACAAGAATGGCACAATATAAATGATTCATTTAATGTTAGTCATTGTTTTCATAGCTCAGTGTGTAGGACTACTAAATATACACTGAACAAAAATATAAATGCAACATGCTACAATTTCGAAGATTTGACTGAGTTACAGTTCAGACCAGTTGGCTCGTGTGTTTACGGACATATTCAATCTGCTGTCCCCACATGCTTCAAGATGGCCACCATTGTTCCTGTACCCAAGAAGGCAAAGGTAACTGAACTAAATGACCGTCGCCCCGTAGCACTCACTTATGTCATCATGAAGTGCTTTGAGAGGCTAGTCAAAGATTATATCACCTCCACCTTACCTGTCACCCTAGACCCACTTCAATTTGCTTACGGCCCCAATAGGTCCACAGATGATGCAATCGCCATCACACTGCACACTGCCCTATCCCATCTGGACAAGAGGAATACCTATGTAAGAATGCTGTTCATTGACTACAGCTCAGCATTCAACACCATAGTAACCTCCAAGCTCATCATTAATCTTGAGTCCCTGGGTTTCAGCCCCGCCCTGTGCAATTGGGTCCTGGACTTCCAGACAGGCTTCCTCCAACTCAATCATCAATTTTGCAGATGACACAACAGTAGCAGGCTTGATGACCAACAATGACGAGACAGCCTACAGAGAGGAGGTGAGGGCACTCGGAGTGTGGTGTCAGGAAAACAACCAAAGGAGATGATCGTGGACTTCAGGAAACAGCAGAGGGAGCACCCCCCTATCCACATCGACGGGACAGCAGTGGAGAAGGTGGAGAGTTTTAAGTTCCCCTGGCGTACACATCATGAACAAACTGAAATGGTCCACCCACACAGACAGTGTGGTGAAGAAGGCACAACAGCGCCTCTTCAAACTCAGGAGGCTGAATAAATTTGTCTTGTCACCTAAAACCCTCACAAACTCTTACAGATGCACAATTGAGAGAATCCTGTCGGGCTGTTACGGGCCTGGTACGGCATCTGCCTGCCCACAACCGCAAGGCTCTCCAGAGGGTGGTGCGGTCTGCACAACGCATCACTGGGGGAAAACTACCTGCCCTCCAAGACACCTACACCACCGATGTCACAGGAAGGCCATAAAGATCATCAAGGACAACAACCACCCGAGCCACTGCCTGTTCACCCCGCTACCATCCAGAAGGCGAGGTCAGTACAGGTGCATCAATGCTGGGACCGAGAGACTGAAAAACAGCTTCTATTTCAAGGCCATCAGACTGTTAAACAGCCATCACTAGCACAGAGAGGCTGCTGCCTATATACAGACTTGAAATCATTGGCCACTTTAATAAATGAATCACTAGTCACTTTAATAATGCCACTTTAATAATGTTTGCATATCTTGCATTACTCATCTCATATGTATATACTGTCTTTTATACCATCTATTGCATCTTGCCTATGCTGCTTTGTCATTGCTCATCCATATATTTATGTGTATATATTCTTATTCCATTCCTTTACTTAGACGTGTGTGTAATAGGTCGTTGTTGTGGAAATGTTAGATTACTTGTTAGATATTGCCGCACTGTCGGAACTAGAAGCACAAGCCGTTTGCTACACTCGCAATAACATCTGCTAACCATGTGTATGTGACCAATAAAATGTTATTTGATTATAAGGAAATCAGTCAATTGAAATGAATGAATTAGACCCTAATTTATGGATTGCACATGACTGGGAATACAGATATGCATCTGTTGGTCACAGATATCTTTAAAAAAAATTGGGGGCGTGGTTCAGAAAATCACTCAGTATCTGATGTGACCACCATTTGCCTCATGCAGCACATATCTCCTTCACATAGAGTTGATCAGGCTGTTGATTGTAGCCTGTGGAATGTTGTCCCACTCTTCAATCGCTGTGCAAAGTTGCTGGATATTGGCGGGAACTGGAACACGCTGTCATACACGTAGATCCAGAGCATCCCAAACATGCTCAACGGGTGACTTCTGGTGAGTAAGCAGGCCATGGAGGAACTGGGACATTTTCAGCTCCCATGAATTGTGTACAGCTCCTTGCATGATCATGCTGAAACATGAGTTGATGGTGGCGTATGAGTGGCACTACAATGGGACTCAGGATCTCGTCATGGTATCTCTGTGCATTCAAATGGTGTTCGTTGTCCGCAGCTTATGTCTGCCCATACCATAACCCCACCGTCACCATGGGGCACTCTGTTTACAACGTGACAGGTGAAGAAGCCGGATGTGGAGGTCCTGGGCTGGCGTGGTTACACGTGGTATGCAGTTGTGAGGCCAGTTGGACGTACTGCCAAATTCTCTAAAACGGCTTATGGTAAATAAATTAACATTCAATAACTCTGGTCGACATTCATGCAGTCTGCATGCCAATTGCACTCCCCCTTAAAAGTTGAGACATCTTTGGCATTGTGTTGTGTAACAAAACTGCACATTTTAGAGTGGCCTTTTATTGTCCCCTGTGTAATGATCATGCTATTTAATCAGCTTCTTGATATGCCACACCTGTCAGGTGGATGGATTATCCTGACAAAGGAGAAATGCTCACTATCGTAAACAAATTTGTGCACAACATTTGAGAGAAATACGATTTTGTGCATATGGAAAATTTCGGGGGTCTTTTATTTCAGCTCATGAAACATGGGACCAACACTTTACATGTTGCGCTTATATTTTTGTTCAGTATACAGACTGTCTCACAAAATGTAGCCTATAGTTGTGAGGGATTACTTATTGGGCTGTATTTGTAGGGTCATCATATGTTTTCCTGACCCTGCCCAGGGACTACTTTGGTCTAGTTATAGGCTGGGCTATGAGATATACATGGACAGATGTTGCTCTCTCATTCTCTCTGGTGGACTGACTCTCTAACCCTTCTCCCTGAAGTGTGCAATACTTGTCCCCTTCATAGATTTAAAGCATTGGATTGGTGTAGGGATTATCTGTAGTTGTCTTGTTCAATGGAAACAATTACACGTGTTATAAATATATTTCTTACTAAGGTTCCTTCCTTTTCAATCCACGAGGGGGAATGAATCAGTGCACATTTCAGGGAAGGGTATACACGGACCCTAGCCATTCTCTACATTGGGAACCAAGTTGGAATTCCTACAGCATTGGGCAGTTTATCTTTTTGATTCTAGGCAGCTGTTGACAAATTAAAACAAAAAATAAGTATTTTTGTGAATGATTGAGTGTTGGGTAATGGTATGCGGAGGCTGCAAGTAGCCTAGTGGTTAGAGTGTTGGGCCAGTAACCAAAAGGTTGCCAGATCAAATTTTGGATCAAATATGTGGAAAGTCCAGACTGCACATAATGGGTACTAAATTAGCCTACCTCTTAAAAATATTTATTTGTATTCATTTTCAAATGTTAAAAACTTACAAATTTACATTTCTTCTGTAAAATTGGAACAACAGTGATTTATGGTGAAAAATATATAATAGCATTGTCAAATAACTCAAAGCCAGACTCTCCAAAGAAGAAACTGTTTTCCAAATGTTTCTATGCATTGACTGGTGTATTTGTTCTTTTGAAGATGTTGGTATGTGTTTTGTGTGTGTGAGTTATCAGTATGTGGGTTGATTAGTAGCCTCAGTGTCTGAGGGTGTTTTTTATACGTTCGGATTTTGAATAAAGATATCATAAGTGACGCAGATGCTTTATACCTAGGTTATAACACATTATGATACAATTGGTCTTATTGGGTTGATTTGTGCTAAGTGTTCTCTGTGGCAGCTGGTTAGAGCCCAGCACGTGTAGACAATGTCATGACAACCAGAGCACCAGAGCATGTCCTCACGTGTTATTCGTAATGAAGCAGCGCCACTCCGTGGTGGAACTTTATGGTTTAGCAGGGCAGTAGGTGAATTATATGCGCGTCATATAGCACAAGTTTGAGAACACGTTGTTTTCTATTCAAACGTATATCGAGTCATTCGTTATTATCATGTTTCAGACATTGGTCGTATAACCATACATGAAACTGCGTTCTCTGGGTAATAACCCACATAATGTCACGAAATTCCTACAGTTTACAGTAATTTAGAAACTATATCTACTCATATTCAGAATTGGCAAATTAATTACACATTCTTAAACACAACATACGTGTGACAAAACATTAATTTTAATGGAACGTCATAGAAGTTTGACGGATTTTGAATAAAGAGGTCATGATGTGATGCAGATGCTTTAAACTTAGTTAATGACACGCTTGACCAATGGAAGGGTATCCATAATGTTATATAAGACCTCTCTTTGTGACAATATTGAATATAGCACAAACAATAAAGTTATAGGCTACACAAACGCAGCCATTTAACAATTTAATTCATAAAAGTTTTCATTTATAATTGTCTATGTAGCAGTTCTGTACTGTGCCTATAGTTGTGTATATCATTAAGAATATGAGAGTTCATTTGAATCGAGTCATTTTTCAGAAGTTAAATAAATTGCAGTTTACCACATTTAATCACTTAACCATTGCAGTTAATCACCGTTAATCACAACGATTTACAAGAACGGCACAAAAATAATTGTTAAATCAATTTGAGCAATTGATTTCATAGCTCCATGTGTAGACTATATTGTAAACACATACATACACATAGTTGCGAATGATTACTTATTGGGCTGTATTTGTAGGGTCATCATACGTTTTCCTGACCATGCCCAGAGACTACTTTGGTCTAGATATAGGCTGGGCTATGAGATATGCTTGACCTAGTTACCTAACCAGGAATAACTAGGCTATTTGCCCTAGTTGGCATGATGCACTCTAGTGGACATTCTTCTGATGCATTTTCACAACATTTTGTAATTTACTTGATACTTTCTGATTAAGTGGATGATAATTAATGGAAAGTGTAAATGTCAATTCAGTATGTAGAAATGCTTATAAAGCTGTGTACATTGTCTTTACATGGACAGATGATCTCTCTCGCTCTCTCTCTCTCTCTCTCTCTCTCCTGGACTGACTCTACCCTTCTCCCCGATGTGTGTAATTCTAGTTTACTCCCCTTCATGGATTTAAAGCATTGGATTGGTGTAGGGCTAGATGGAATTTGATTTGTCACATGCTTTGTAAGCAATAGGTGTAGACTAAGAGGGAATGCTTACTTGTGTGCCCTTCCCAACAATGTAGAGAGAAAGAAAATATAGAAATAATAGAAAAGTAAAACAGTAATAATGGCCTCCCGAGTGTCACAGCGGTCTAAGGCACTACAAACCCAGGTTCGATCCGGCCACGACCGGGATACCCTTGATGCGGTGCACAATTGGCCTAGCGTCGTCCGGGTTAGGGGAGGGTTTGGCAGGCCGGGATCTTCTTGTCCCATCGCGCTCTAGCGACTCCTGTGGCGGGCCGGGCGAATACACACTGACACGGTAGCAAGGTGTACGGTGTTTCCTCTGACACATGGTGCGGCTGGCTTCCAGGTTAAGCGAGCGGTGTGTCAAGAAGCAGTGTGGCTTGGCGGGGTCATGCGGGAGAGTTGCAGAGATGGGACAAGACTGTAACTACAAAATTGGATATCATGAAATAATAGATACACAATGATAACTTGGCTATATACTGAGTCGATGAGCAGGGGTGCGAGGTAGTTGAGGTAAATATCTACATATAAATAGGAATTGGTGTAGGGTAGAGGTAGTCATCAATGAATAAGCTGACTCAGTCACCGGATTCATACAAAAATGCATAGATGATATGATACCTATTGTGTCTTTCAAAACGCTTCCTTTCAAAACCGTGGATTGATGACAGCCCTGTCGGAAACTGAACTCCCTATGCAACTGGGCCCTGGACTTCCTGACGGCCCCCACCAGGTGGTGATGGTAGGCAACATTACATCCACACTGATCCTCAACACGTGGGCCCCACAAGGGTGCATCTTCGACTGCGTGCATCCACGGCTGTGTATACCCACGACTGCGTGGTCTCACACAGTTCCAACTCCATCATCAAGTTCGCTAACAACTTGACAGTAGGAGGGAGGCCTGATTACCAACAACGACGAGATGTCCTATAGGGCACTCTGACGGCATGGTGCCAGGTAAACAACCTCTCCCTCAACATCAGCAAAACAAAGGAGCTGATTGTGGACTTTAGGTGGAACCAGGTTGGGCATGCACCCATCCTCATCAATGGGGGCGCGAGGAGATGGTAAAAAATGCCAAGTTCCTTGGCATAAACATCTCAGAGGAACTGAAATGGTCAAACCACAGAGACACCATGGTGAAGAAAGCACAACAGTGTCTCTTCCAAACTCAGGAGGGTGAAGAAATTTGGTCTGTCCCAGAGGGCCCTCAGTGTTCTACAAGAGCACCATTTAGAGCATACTGTTAGGCTGCATCATAGCCTGGATCGGCAACTCCACCACCGCTGACTGCAAGGCACTACAGAGGGTGGTACACTCACCCGAACGCAGCATTGGGTGCATACTGCCTGCCATCCAGGACACGTAAAACACCAGGTGTCTCCCCGCTTCCATCACTCAAACGCGGGCATACAGGAGCGTCATGGCTAAAACTAACAGACTGGCCAATAGTTTTTACAACTAGATCATCAGGCTGCTGAATAGCCACAACTAGTCACTAGTCAGCTACCTGTTTCAGCTCCCCCACATTATATTTTTCCCTCCCTCTCAATGGACAATTACCCTGCCCACACTCCAATGGACATTTTATTTATGTTTATCATTGTCACAGTAATAAACATGTATATATTTTTATTTGTATATTTGTTGTTGTTTTATTCATACCTGCACTGTTTGAACCCGGTGCCTAAGAATTTTCTCGCTACACTGCAACTACATCTGCGACCCTGTGCATGTGACAAAATTAAAATAGAACATTTTTAAAAAGTCTTTTTTTTTCTATGGAAAAAATAATATGTGTTATATGTATATTTATTAAACCAGTACATTCCTTTTTAATCCACAAGGGGGAGTGAATGATTGTATTACTTCAGGGAGAATGGTAGAAATAGACCCTAGCCATTCTCTAAATTGGCAAGCCAGTTGGGCAGTTCATCTTTCTCCTACTAGAGGGCGCTGTTGGCAAATAAAAAGAAGAACTGTACAACAATTTATTTATTTAACCAGGAAAGTCAGTTAAGAACAAATTCTTATTTACAATGACGGCCTATCCCGGCCAAACCCTAGCAATGCTGGGCCAATTGTGCACCGCCCTGTGGGACTCCCAATCACAGCCGGTTGTGATACAGCCTGGAATTGAGCCAGGGTCTGTAGTAACACCTCTAGCACTGAGATACAGTGCCTTAGACCACTGCACCACTCAGGAGCCCCACAAGCAACAAGCCCTTCTGGAGTACCCACAAACAAAATAGTGTAGTGGCATTTTTATGTGTTTTTGTCAGCGAGTCCGGATTGTGTTTTGGGTGATGGTATGTGTTGTGTCTATGGTGTCCTTTACTTAGATGTTCTTCTTATTTTATAGTGAAGCGTAATCTATTGCCTTAGTATCTTCTTTGGAGAGTCTGGGTGTATCAAGGCACAAGGTGAGACCCAGATGTAGACACAGGAGGCAGATGGTTGGAGTCTTACAATGTTTAATAATCCAAAGGGGTAGGCAAGAGAATGGTCGTGGACAGGCAAAAAGGTCAAAACCAGATCAGAGTCCAGGAGGTACAGAGTGTCGGACAGGCTCGTGGTCAAGGCAGTCAGAATGGTCAGGCGGGCGGGTACAGAGTCCAGAAACAGGCAAGGGTCAAAACCGGGAGGACTATAAAAAGGAGAACAGGGAAAAGACGCTGATTGACTTGACTAAACATACAAGACAAACTGGCACAGAGAGACAGGAAACACAGGGATAAATGCACTGGGGAAAATAAGTGACACCTGGAGGGGTGAAGAAAATCACAGGAACAGGTGAAACAGATCAAGGCGTGAAAGTGACAGCTTGCGGGACTCTACCTGAAGTGTCAGATCCCAAGTGGAAATCCATACACTCTGCCCAATGCGGTAGCGGGGAGCTGGGGTCCGGCGACGGTCCGCTTGTCGACGATACCTGGAGTTGGTCTTGAGAATAGCCACCCTGGCTCTTCTCCAGGTACGTCGACCCCGGGAGACAAACATCTGGGCCGAGAGTACGCTGACCTCCTGGTCTTGTTCCGGGAAGAGTGGAGGCTGATACCCCATGGAGCACTCAAAAAGGGAGAGTCCTGTGGCAGAATTGGGAAGGGTGTAAGGGTGTTCCAGGCATACTCCACCCAGACCAGTTGATGGCTCCAGGTAGTGGGGTTGAATGAGACCAGGCACCTTAAGGTGATCTCCAGGTCTTGGTTGGCTCGCTCTGACTGACTGTTAGTTTGGGGATGGAATCCGGATGACAGGCTGGCCGATGACCCAATAAGGGTGCAGAATGCCTTCCAGAACTGAGACGAGAACTGAGGACCCAGATCGGAGACCATGTCTACCGGGAGTCCATTGATCCGGAAGACATGCTGCACCACAAGCTTGGCTGTCTCCTTGGCAGAAGGTAGTTTGGGAAGAGGGATGAAATGGGTTGCCTTGGAGAACCGTCAGACTACCGTCAGAATGACAGTATTTCCATCAGACAGAGGGAGCCCATTGTCAAAGTCCAGAGATATATGAGACCAGGGACAATGAGGGAACGGTAGTGACTGAAGGAGGCCAGAAGGAGCTTACCGTGGAGTCTTGTTCTGAGCACACACTGTGCATTTGGCGACAAAGGCAGAAATGTCAGGAACCATTGTGGGCCACCAGAAATGTTGTCAGAGGAAGGCTAGTGTACGACAGGACCCTGGATGACAGGTTAGCCTGGAGGAATGAGCCCATTCTAGGACACGGGACCGGACTGGATTAGGGACAAACAGGCCCCCTTCAGGTCCAGGCTGGTAGCGTTGTGCTTCGCGGACCAGGTTCTCAATACTCCAATCCACAGTGGCAGCAAAGCATGACGTAGGGAGAATGGTTTCAGAGGTCGAGGGTGTGGCAGAGGAACTGTATAGGTGGGAGAGGGCGTTGGGCTTCACATTCTTTGACCTTGGTGGTAGGAGATGGTGCAGTTAAATCTGGTGAACAGGAGGGCCCACTGGGCCTGCCTGATGTTGAGGTGCTGGGCTGTACAGATATATTCCAGGTTTTTATGGTCAGTCCAGACCAGGAATGGCTGTTCTGCTCCTTCCAGCCAGTGCCTCTACTCTTCCAACGCCATCTTCACCGCCAGGAGTTCTCGGTTGCCAAAATCGTAGTTCCTTTCAGCAGGATTGAGACGATGGGACAGGAAGGCACAGGGAAGAAGCTTCTGGTCCTGGGCAGATCGCTGGGACAGGATGGCCCCCACTCCAACATCCGAAGCATCCACTTCCACCACAAATTGACGCGAGGGGTCAGGATGGATGAGGATGGGTGCTGTTGTGAACCAATGCTTCAGGTCCACAAAGGCTTTGTCGAAAGCTGGAGACCATTTGAACGGTACCTTGGGAGAGGTGAGTGCCGAGAGGGGGACCGCCAGGGTGCTGTAGTCCCGAATGAAACAGCCGTAGAAGTTTGCAAACCCAAGAAACCATTGCAACTGCACCCTGGTCGTTGGTTGAGGCCAATCCACCACTGTTTTCACCTTTCCAGGATCCATCTGAACATTTCCCTCAGCAATGACATATCCTAGAAAGGTGATTGTAGAGCAGTGAAACTCACACTTCTTGGCTTTCATTAACAGTTGGTTCTCCAGGAGGCGCTGAAGGACATGTCTGACATGAAGAACATGTTCTTGTGCAGATCCGGAAAAAAACAGGATGTCGTCAAAGTACACAAACTCAAACCGGTTTAGCATGTACCGAAGCACATCATTGACCAAAGCCTGGAAAACAGCAGGGCTGTTAGTGAGTTCAAATGGCATGACCTGATACTCATAAGGTCCACTGGCTGTGTTGAAGGCTGTCTTCCACTCATCCCCCTCGCGTATCCGAACCAGGTGGTAGGCATTTCGAAGGTCCAAATTGGAAAATATGGTGGCGCCCTGGAGTGGTTCAAACACCGAGGAGAGGAGAGGTACGGGGTAACGGTTCTTGACAGTAATGTCATTAAGTCCCCGGTAGTCAATGCACGGACGCAGGGTCATGTCCTTCTTCTCCACAAAGAAAAACCTTGCGCTGGCAGGAGATGCAGACGGACCGACAGCCCCAGTGGCCAGAGACTCCTTTATGTACTCCTCCATAGCTCTGGTCTCTGGTCCAGAAAGGGAATCCCATCGACCCCAAGGTGGTGTAGTGCCTGGAAGAAGATCAATGGCACAATCATAAGGACGGTGCGGGGGAAGGGAAGTAGCACGTGCCTTACTGAACACTTCCAGGAGGTCATGGTATTCTGTGGGGATAGCAGAGACATCCACAGTCTTGCTAACATCCAGAGGAAGACGACATGAGGAAGGCTGTGCTGCTTTAAAGCAGTGGGAATGGCAAAATGGGCTCCAACCCAGGATGGAGCTTGTGGTCCAATCAATCATCGGATTGTGCTTTTGAAGCCAGGAAAATCCCAAAACAAACGGAACATGGGTGCAATGAGATGCAATGAGGAGCAATTGTATTGTCTCACTGTGGTTACCCGTAATTGAACGGGCACAGTACTATGGGTGACTTCCCCTATAGAGCGGCCGTCCAGTGCACTAGCATCCATGGGCACAGAGAGAGGCTGAGTGGTAATAACAAGCTCCGAAGCTATCGTGGCGTCCATAAAACTTTCATCAGCCCCAGAGTCAATGAGCACTCGGAGAGATTTAGATTGGTCTCCCCACAGCACAAGAGCAAAAAGGGGTGTGCGGGTGATGGAAATTAGGGAACTCCCAGTCTGACTCACCATAGTACTAGTACCCACTAGAGACAAGGGTTTCCTAATAGGGCAGGTAGCTATAAAATGTCCTGCCCCTCCACAGTACAGACATTATTCATCATTCATGAGCGTTCCCCAACTGATAACCTAGCTCTTCCCAATTGCATAGGCTCAGGAGTGTCCAACTCACGTCGTAGATTCCCAAGAGGGCTCGGGTGGCTCCAAATCCTCTCGGAAGAGCTGCCTTCCAGATTCCCTTGGAGGTGAATGCGCCATAGAGGGCGCACGAGTGTGCCCGAGACCTGACCTTTCACTCTTGCGTTCCCTTAGGCGTCCATCAATTTTAATGGTAAGGGCGATAAGGGAGTCGAGATCCATCGGCAATTCCTGAGCAGCTAGCTCATGATTCCAGGCACTCTCGGCAGCCAATGTGCGAAAATCACCCGCGTAGTCTGCCACACTACGGGAGTTTTGACATAAGTCAAGCTGTTTATGGGCCGCCTTTCTCACGGAAACCGGAAACTCAAATACCTTTCTCACTTCTGCCATGAATTCCTCCAGATGACCACAAATGGTAGATTGTTGCTCCCAAACTGCTGTAGCCCAGGAGAGCGCCCTTACGGACATTTGAGTATTAATATACGCTCTCTTCCATCTGTCTGAAGGAGACACAAATGGCTGTAGCTCAAAAATAAGTGAGCACTGAAAAAGCAAACCCCTGAGAAAGAAAATCCCGGCAGGTACCAGGATTCCCCAAAAATCACTCCGAAAGAGGTAAGCGGAGTTCTCGGGGAGCCGGGATAGACTGTACAAACTCACCACAGATAGGGGGAAAATGGCTGAGTGATTGGGGTTTTTCAGAGGTGGTGGGCCGTCTCTGAGCTAACTCCCTGATTTTCTCCATTAATAACCTTTAACCTATGGTTGTAGCGTTCCGTCAAGGAACTGAGTCCTTCCAAAAGGCCCTGTACCAACTCCTCATGTCTCCTAGGTGGCTCCCTGCAGGGAGACAATGTGGCGGAGCTGGTCCAAGTCTGCTGGGTCTGTCATGGCCAGTTCGTACTATCAAGGCACAAGGCGAGACCCAAATGCAGACACAGGAGGCAGATGGTTGGAGTCTTACAATGTTTAATAATCCAAAGGGGTAGGCAAGAGAATGGTCGTGGACAGGCAAAAAGGTCAAAACCAGATCAGAGTCCAGGAGGTACAGAGTGGTAGACAGGCTCATGGTCAAGGCAGTCAGAATGGTCAGGCGGACGGGTCCAGAGTCCAGAAACAGGCAAGGGTCAAAACCGGGAGGACTAGAAAAAGGAGAATAGCAGAAGGAGTACGAGAAAAACACGCTGGTTGACTTGACTAAACATATGAGACGAACTGGCACAGAGAGACAGGAAACACAGGGATAAATACACTGGGGAAAATAAGCAACACTTTGAGGGGTGGAGAAAATCACAAGAACAGGTGAAACAGATCAGTGCGTGAAAGGGTGTGAGTTCCTTGACTGTGTGTTTGTGTGGATTAGTGTTTTTACGGATTTCCATATGTTTCTATGCATTGACTGATGTGTTTTTTCTTTTGAACATGTGTGACTGTGCCTGTGTGTGCATCTTTTCTGTGTGTGCATATATGCGTGAATAAGTGTGTTTGTGATATGGAGACACTCTGGGTATGAGTTTTGTCAAAACATGCTGTGACAGGGCATGCTGATAATTACAGAGGGTTTTGTAACTCAACAGAAACTGCTGCCAACACACACACCTGTCATCGCAGCCTCCATCATCGCTCTCACACACGCACCGACACACACATGGTGTACCCACCCATACATTATATTACACACTCAGGCATGCACTTCACATATGCAGACATGGAAAAGACAGCCATACAAACACAAAATATAAACAGAGAGGAAATGTAGAAACAAACATTTAAAGAGACTCACGCAAATGCAGGTATGCTCAAAAACTATTTTAATCAGCACTCTCACTATTTCTCTTGCTCTCTCACTATTTATCTTGCTCTCTCTCTCTCACTCTCGCTCTTTTGCTCTTTCGCTCTCTCTCACACAGAAAAATATTTAAAGTAAGTTGTTCTAGTGTCAATGGGTGTTTAAAATCTTTTACGGCTAGGTGTTCCGCTAGCGGAACGTTTCAACAACATCTGGTGAAATGGCAGAGCACGAAATTCAAAAATATTTATGAGAAATATTTCACTTTCATACATTCACAAGTGCAATACACCAAATTAAAGCTTAACTTCTTGTTAATCTAGCCACCATGTCAGATTTCAAATAAGGCTTTACGGCGAAAGCAAGCCCTGCTATTATCTGAGTACAGCACCCCATCAAACAAACACGACAATCATAATTCAACCTGCCAGGCGCGACACAAAACTCAGAAATAATTATATAATTCATGCCTTACCTTTGAAGATCTTCTTCTGTTTGCACTCCAATATGTCCCATAAACATCATAAATGGTCCTTTCGTTCGATAAATTCCGTCGTTATATCTCCAAAATGTCAATTTATTTGGCGAGTTTGACTCAGAAAAACACCGGTTCCAACTCGCGCAACATGACTAGAAAATATGTAATAAGTTACCTGTAATCTTGATCCAAACATTTCAAACAACTTTCCTAATACAACTTTAGGTATTTTTTTATGTAAATGATTGATCAAATTTAAGACGGGATAAACTGCGTTCAATAGCGGATAAAAACAAAGTGGAGCGAGCTTTCAGGTCGCGCGCCCCAACCACCAGTACACTAGACCCTACCCTCGTTCTGAACAGTTCTACTTCTTCATTACTCAAAAGAAAAACATCAACCAATTTCTAAAGACTGTTGAAATCCAGTGGAAGCGATAGGAACTGCAAGAAAGTGCCTTAGAAATCTAGATCCACATAGAAAACCCATTGAAAACACTGTCATGTCAAAAAAATAATTTCTGGATGGTTTGCCCTCGGGGTTTCGCCTGCCAAATAAGTTATGTTATACTCACAGACATAATTCAATCAGTTTAAGAAACTTTAGAGTGTTTTCTATCCAAATCTTCCAATTATATGCATATCTACACTTTTCATCCGGACGTGAAAATACCACCCCCTAACCCTTAATGGTGTTGCCTTCGCCTCAATAGAGACAGACAGACACAGAGAGACATACAATGCATTCAGAAAGACTTTTTCCACATTTTGTTATGTTACAGCCTTATTCTAAAATTGATTAAATAAATAAAAAATCCTCATCAATCTGCACACAATACCCTGTAATTATTTTTTTTGAATTTTAGCAAATGTATTACAAATCAAAAACAGAAATAACTTATTTACATAAGTATTCAGACCCTTTGCTATGAGACTCAGGTGCATCCTATTTCCATTGATCATCCTTGGGATGTTTCTACAACTTGATTCGATTCCACTTGTGGTAAATTCAATTGATTGGACATGATTTGGAAAGGCACATACCTGTCTATATAATGTCCCACAGTTGACAGTGCATGTCAGAGAAAAAAAACAAGCCATGAGGTCAAAGGAATTGTTCGTAGACCTCTGAGATAGGATTGTGTTGAGGCACAGATCTGGGGAAGGGTATCAAAAAATGTCTGTAGCATTGAAGGTCCCCAAGAACACAGTGGCCTCCATCGTTCTTAAATGGAAGAAGTTTGGAACCACCAAGACTCTTCCTAGAGCTGGCCGCTCGGCCAAACTCACACAGATCTACTTTAATTAAACAATCGTTTCCACATGTGGATCAAACTGCTTATCAACCGTTCAACCTCTTACTCCCCCTCTCTTCCTCCCTCCCACCTCTTTCTCATTTTTCCTCCCCGTTGTTCTCAATCCCTTATTTTCCCTTTCTTACACACACTACCCTCCTCATGCCCCCTTTCTACCAACCCTCTCTCTCTCTCTCTCTCTCTCTCTCTCTCGCTCATGTCTGATTGAATTACCATAAGTGTAACTCATTGCCAAAATATGCCAGGTTCTTGTGATTAAGAGTGACTTTTTTGTAAGACCAGAACATTCCACATGATCGCAAGGAGTTACAGAGAGAGAGAGAGAGAGAAAGAAAGAAAGAAAGAAAGAAAGAAAGAAAGAAAGAAAGAAAGAAAGAAAGAAAGAAAGAAAGAAAGAAAGAAAGAAAGAAAGAAAGAAAGAAAGAAAGAAAGAGAGAGAGAGAGAGAGAATAAGAGAAAGAAAGAAAGGGATCAGGTGAGTGAATGTTGTAAAAAATAGTTTGAGGAATTAAAAAAAACTAATAGCTAGGGACATGTAGAGGAACCAGAAAGTGAGAGTGAAAGAAAAAGGGAGAGTAAGGAAATGAGACCAAGTAAAGTGAGAGATGTAACGAGAGAGGAAGTGAGGAAGAAGTCAATTTCTTTACATGTACTTTTGGGATTTTTTTGAAAGTTGCACCATTATGTGGACCTGGCCCCACCCACATCCATTCTACACATCGAAGGGGTTTGGAGGCAAAGGAAAAATAAATAAATGCTACCAAATATAACAATATGCATTTCATAAATATTACAAAAGTGTATAACTAAGGCGTATTAAACACGTCTGTAAAATCTCAATGAGGACATAAGCAAGTTTTTATTAGTCATAGGGTACATCATATGAAAAACATCAGAATAATCTACAAGAGACACATATTTCATGTTCAAATTCACAACATAAACATACATAGGCATTTCATCATCAACTTTCAATAAATCCCAAATGCTCTGACGAAGGCCGTGAGGCCGATACGTAAGCTTATTAAAGATCGGTGATACTATCAAGAGCAGTGTGCGGTTTCCTTTTTCCTCCATCTTGTTCGATTGTTGCCATGCACCTGCAAATTAGATTACTCAGATGTGTGAGTGCCTTTTGAATTTCTTTACATGTGAAATAGCTGTTTTCACATGTTTAGCTTAAATCTCACAGGTGAAACCATATTTACACATGTATTACATTTAGAGAAACATGAATTGCAGTTATCAAGTGAGCGTTACGATTTCACATGTTAAAAACTTTCAAGAGAAAATGTGATATGCAAAACATTCACATGAAAATCTCACTTTCTCATGTTAAACTCAATCATATGTGAAAATAACATTTGCAGGTTCACATGTAAGAAAACACCACATCTCACTTTCACTTGTGGAATTGCAGATTCACATGTGGGGTTGAAAAATTGTTATTCTCCTCACAAGTGAAAAGATGTTGTTAACACGTTGAAGTAGCAATGTTTCCACCAGTGGAAGTAGGGCGACCACATCTAAGAGGCCCAAATTTAAGACAAGGTAGCGATTTTGTTGGACATTCATGGAACAGTGGACAGAATCATTTTTTTGGTGGGCACATTAAGGGATCACATTAAAATGTCGACATAATCCTGCTGTATGAAGGCCACTGCATGTTAAAGAGGCAATCCTTAGTTGCTACATCCATTTTTGGACTTATAAATGAATGACAGGTACTCATTGATTCTTGAAAAAATAAAACGTACCCAATCAGATGTCATACCCCATCAGAACCCAAAATATAAGCTTGTTTTACTCCAATGTTTGTAAAACAAAGTAAACAACCAGCCTAAAAACATGGTTACAAATATAATTTTGATATCATGGATGGTCCGCCCTTGCATTCATGGCATGGTCTATGGATTTGAGAGTGGTTGCATTTCTCCAGCCCCATCCCTCAGCTTTTTACGGAAACTGTGGCTGGGAAAACATTTGGTTGATGTTTCAATTAAGGATTGGCGCTTTAAACACCTTTAATAGAATAATAGTGTTATTATATGATGTAACCCTCTAGTGAGTGACATACTTTGTGCCATTCATAACAAAATTGTTAGTGTTGCAAACAAAAATAATGATAAAAACATAAACCCAAAAGTATTGATAGCAAAACAAAATATTGCCAGGAAATAATAAAAAAAAAAATGTGAGAACAAATTCATTGTAAATTGATGCAAAAAATAGTTTCAGTGATAAAAAAAAAATGATAATGCAATTATATAAATCAAATCAAATAAATAAAACACCTCCCTCTTTACTTACATTTTCTCTCTCTTTGATTATGTTACCCTGGCCTTTGCTTTTGCTAGCTTTTTTCCAGCTGCAGGTTTTGGCACATTAATTCCAGCAACATATCACCCTGCATCCCACTGCTGGTTTGCCTCTGAAGCGAAGCAGATTGGGTCCTGGTCGGTCCCTGGATGGGACCCCAGATGTATCTAGATGTTGTGAAAAATAAATATGTGAAATAAAAATGTGTAAAAAAAATAAACGTCAACATTTGGCTGTGTAGGCTATTTGGCGCACATATACAGTTAAGCCCGAAAGTTTAGATTATTCTTTTTTTATTTTTTTTCTAGTGGGGAAGAAGGAAATGCAGAGAAGGAAAATGAGGAATAAGACAGTCATGTTTGTTGACAGAGGTGGGTTCAGCGCAGGTTCACTGTGATAGCATGGCTGATTTCTGAGGAGCATTTATACAGGAAAGCTATTCACCTCTCATTGGACACACGTATAGAGTATGGAATATGCACTCCCTCCTCACCAACACACACATGTACTACACACACATACACAAACATTTTAAACACACTGACAGCCCACTGCCTCATACCGGATGTAAAACCACAAAGTAATGTACAGTGCTGCTTGAAAATATGTGAACCCCTTGTGCAATTACAATTTATTTTTACCATGAAATCTTCATTTAATCAGAACCAGTCTTTTTGATCTGACATAACAGGTTTATAATTACAAATACCATATGTTGGTGTAGAGGAAATCATGTGTGTAGAAGAAAGAAAGAAAAAAGGAATTAGTGCAAGTGCAAAAATAAGTGAACCCTTTGTTGCATTGGTTAAATCAAGTAGGTAAGTAGATTCAGGTGGGTAAATAATTGGGTACCAAATAAACCAATCAAAGGAGAGATCATTAGGAAAGAGTTTGGGCGGGACAGAAACCTAGAGATAAGAAACCTGGTCAGTTTGGTGTAACCATCCAGGTGAATGCAAAGCACACCAAGCCGAGAGGAAAGGAGATCTCAGAGGACATCAGGACAAGGGTAGTGACAGCACATCAGTCTATACGATCATCTCAAAAATATTTGAGCTCCATCAGTCCACTGTGAGGCAAATCATTTACAAATGGAGAGCATTTAACATGACAGCAACTCTGCCTAGAAGTGGACACCCTTCCGACATATCCCCAAGAGCCTCAAGAACAATTAAAAGCCAACCCAAACATAACATCTAGAGATTTGCAGACCTCCCTCACTGCATACAATAAGAAGAACACTGAATCAAAATGCCATTCATGGGAGAGTTGCTAGGAAGAAGCCTCTGCTGTCAGAAAATAACCAAACTGCCCGTCTTAACTTTGCCAGAGACCACCTGGAAAACCTGAAGGTTTCTGGAAGTCCATTCTCTGGACTGATGACTCCAAAATTGACAATTTTGGTCACAATCAACACCGCTATGTTTGGTGAAAACCCAACACTGTCTACCACAATAAGAACCTTATTCCAACGGTCAAGCATGGTGGTGGGAATGTCAAGATCTGGGGCTGCTTTTCCTCCTCTGGACCACTCCACATCATTCCATGAATTCTGGGGTATACCAGGATATTCTTGAACAGAACCTCAGGCCATCAGTCAAGGAACTAAAGCTGGGCCCAAAATGGGTCATCCAACAAGACAACAACCCAAAGCATTCAAGTAAATCTACCGAAGAATGGCTCAGGGGAAAGAAGATTTGTGTTATGGATTGGCCAAGTCAAAGTCCTGACCGAAATCCAATTGTTAAATGAACCACGTTTGTTAAATAAACAATGAAAATATATAATATTTGTTTCTGCATTTACTTGGAATGTCTTTATTACGAATTGGGGTTTAGATAAGAATTGTATATGTTTATTTTAATATTTTATAGCAACATCATGACCAGCCCTGTAGGGTTCACATACTTTCAAGCAGCTCTGTATGACTTTCCATCAGTAAACTCATTCTCTCTGTCACCCCTTTCTCTGCTGTTTATATTGCACTGCATCTTGGCTGCAGCTAAATTTGTATGTGTGCGTGCGTGTGTGTGTGCATGTTTTATTATACTTCTAAAAAGGCTATTTTAGGCTTAGGGGTTAGGTTTCTGGTTAGAATTAAGGTTAAGGTTAGAATTGGGGTTAGTGGCTAGGGTTAGGTGTTAAGGTTAGGGTTAGGTTTAGGGGTTTGGGAAAATAAGATTTTGAATGGGAATCAATTGTTGGATCCCAAAAAGTCCTCTCAAGTGTAGGAAGACATAGCTGTGTGTGTATGTGTGTGTGTGTTAGTGGTGCACGGGTCAGCTGTTTGTTCACCTGCACCCTCTCCCAATTGCTAATAACCCATTCACAACCGCCTGACTTTATGTGATTAAGTGAAAATCTGAGACCCGCACCCAACCCTAACACACAATTATAGAACATGCGCCATAGGCTACAGTCAAAGACGGCAGAATGATTTTTTGACATAATTAGATGTGTTTCTGCTTATAATTTCCGCTATTTGTTAGTCAACTTGTCTATAATTAGATACATGTAGCGTCTATTTTGTCATTATACTGTATGTTGCCTTAGAAGACTAAATAAACCCTTGCTCAACAGAATAATGTCATAGATCGATAGAATCAATAGAACTAGTTGATATCGGTAAAGTTGTTTCTGTCATCTTACGTGGAGCAAATACATTTAGAGACTGGGGAGAAAATACAAAAAAACGGGAACGATTTTCTGTGAAAAAATAACGGAATACCCCGGCCAAACTCTCCCCTAACCCGGACGATGCTGGGCCAATTGTGTGCCGCCCTATGGGACTCCCGATCACGACCGGTGATGATACAGCCCGGGATCGAACCAGGGTCTGTAGTGATGCCTCTAGAACTGAGATGCAGTGCCTTAGACCACTGCACCACTCAGTTGAACTAAGCTCATGATGCATTTATAAGTTATATTGTTGAAGAATCAGTTTCAGTCAAAAGTTTGAACACACATACTCATTCAAGCGTTTTTTATTTATTTACAATTTTCTACATTGTAGAATAATAAAGACATCAAAACTATGAAATAACACCGGAAATCATGTAGTAACCAAAAAAGTGTTAAACAAATCAAATTCTATTTTATATTTGAGATTCTTCAAAGTAGCCACACTTTGCCTTGATAACAGCTTTGCACACTTTTGGCATGCTCTCAACCAGTTTCCTGAGGTAGTAACCTGGATTAACAGGTGTGCCTTGTTAAAAGTTCATTTGTGGAATTTCTTTCCTTCTTAAAATTAAAAGGGATCGGCATGAGGTTCTACGTAACAAGAAAATTTCCCAGGACATAGACATATCTGATATTTTCAGAAAGCTTAAATTCTTGTTAATCTAACTGGACTGTCCAATTTACAGTAGCTATTACAGTGAAATAATTCCATGCTATTGCTTGAGGAGAGTGCACTGTTTTGAACATAAAAAGTTATTAATAAACCAATTAGGCACATTTGGGCAATCTTGATACAACATTTTGAACATAAATGCAATAATTCATTGGATCAGTCTAAAACATACACTGCTGCTGGAATAATACATTGTGGCCTTTCTCTCGCATTTCAAAGATGGTACCAAAAAAAAAAAAAAGAACGGTTGTTTTTTTCTTTGTATTATCTTTTGCCAGATCTATTGTGTTATATTCTCATACATTCCTTTCACATTTCCATAAAGTTTCCTTTCAAATGCTACCAAGAATATGCATATCCTTGTTTCAGGGCCTGAGTTGCAGGCAGTTAGATTTGGGTAAGTCATTTTAGGTGAAAATTGAAAAAAAGGAACAGATCCTTAAGAGGTTGTGCGAGTTTGAGCATGTGTCCATTAGGCCTGTGGATTTTTTTTATCAGCATCAATTAGATTGAGCAATAAAAGCCCCACTTTTATTTCATAGGCTGCAAGAACGTATTTTTCACTGTCTTTCCACTGGTTTCAAAAACAATGATTGATAGGCAGCTTAAGCTTCTTGAATTGAGGCCTTATTGTGTTCAAATACACATTTAGATTTGTGAACAGTTGTCCACAACAACCACAATCTGTAAGGCGCAAATAGATACATGAGAGAGCATCAGTGTGATTCACATCAATGAGCTATGTAGATATCAATAATAAATTATGTCTGTATAGACGTGGACTACACCACTGCTGTCATCCTTACCTCCAAGCGTTTATTCAAGTTGAATAATCTTTGTATGCTAACAGCAGTCGCACCATTGGAAGACATAGTTTGGACTGTAGCCTACAAAAGCCTATTCTTGCTCTTTTTAAGCGATCCATCAAACCAATTTGGTGTGTCATCGTAGTGGTATCTGACTTGTGGTCAGACTCACTCAAGTGGAACGAACTTAAACTTGCGACTTTTTTCAATGCTGATTTCAATGTCATTGCGAAAACATTTAAACATTTAAAATGTAAAAGTAATCGTCAAAATAATCATCTAGTTGTTCAAAAGTATCTGTCATCTGATTGCAATATTTTTGCTGGTAAAGTAATACAGTATTACAGTTGCATGTAATCCGTTACTCTCCAACCCTGTGTATAATTTTACTGCAAGAAATGATTAATTCTGCAGGAGTTATTATTAAGGCTATGTGAGAGGTTATAGACATGCAGTCAGTGTCCAGATTTCATTTTCCATTTAACCCATCTAAACAGTAGGCTACAGTTCCCTTGACATGCCATAGGCCTATTTGAAGACCCATCTTGTGACTGTCGAATTTGTATAGCGCCTCACAAAACATAGCCGGCATTGCCATCATCTTCTTTAACCACTTATGAGTCAACCTGCACATCACTAGTGTGTGTGTGTGTGTGTGTGTGTATAATGTGTGTGTGTGTGTGTGTGTGTGTGCTCGTGTGCGCTTGTGCGTGTAAATAAACACCAACCCATGGCACAACTGCATTAACAGAATTACACCATGGCTTGATGTTTTAATTACGCCACGTGGTGCTGTAGTTTAGCTGTCAAATCTGAACCTTAAACATAGGTTTAGGCATTCATTCCGAATGGTTAAGGTTTGGGAAAGGCTTAAAACAAAACATAAGTGTCGACCGCTGGGATTGAACACGTGACTTTCGAAGCTATTCATTCGGAATGGTTAATCTTCTGCCTGCCATTATAGTGTTGTATGCATTTCTTGATGTATTGTATTACACCTTGTTGACCGCATTTATTCTATGGTACTTCTTCTGTGGTGCTGTGCCTGTAAACAGGACATAGGAAGCATTGGGATCAGTTGACCAAATTTCTGCACAGTAATATGTACTCTCTTGCCATCCTTGTTGTTTCTGCCTTCAAAAAGCATTGCCTTTTTACATCGGTACATCAATCATGAACTCCTGAAGGTTTTGAGAAAGCCTAATCCTGACTCTTGACATGGTCTTTGAGTGGAGTTTGGCTGGCTGTCTAATTTCGGTTACACACACTCAAAGCAGAACAGTACAGTAAAAAGGCAGGTGACCAGCTGGCACAGCAACTTCTACGGCAGTGGAGCCCGCGCCAGGGCAGAGGAAGCATGCGCCCATGCATCATTCGTCGACAGAGAGGCATGGATTGAAGTAGAAAAAGCTACATTTGAAGCTGAGTTAGACACGTTAATTCTTCATAGAGAGGCAGCCGCAACACTGGCTCAGGTTGAGATCTGGGAGGCAGCAGTAAAACTACTACAGGACAATAAAATGAGCCATCCTCTAACACAAAATGACACACATACAGCAGGAAGCAAGCTAAGCAACATCCTAGTCATCCTTCCATGTTTGAACTTGAACCAGCATACAACAACATTAGGTCACCTTCGCCACCCCATCACAACGACACCCTAGCCACAGGGTGTGTCAGACACATGTCAGCAACCTATTCACTCTAACCAAAGAGCAGTACAACTTTAAGTCAACTGGGAAACATGCAGCATACTCCAAGCCTCAAATCTCACTTCCCAACCAAACAGGAGCCCCAGCTACAAAAGCCCCATAGACTAAAAGAGAACCAGGCCAGTCATGGAACCACCTAACACAGCCCTACACCAGGCAACACTACACATCTTTGGGAAACCAGTCTGAAGCCAAAATGATAGACTTTACTAAGTATCAAGCACGTCAAGAGCGTGAACACAGGGCTCGCACAGTTTGACAACCAGCCTGAGAGCTTCATGGCATGGCAGATATTATTCAAAAATGCTACCAAGTGCCTGGACCTCACTGCTAGTGAGGTATTGGATCTGGGTAAAGAGTCCTCAGAACACGTAAAGAGGATACGCTCGGTACACATCAAAGACCCAAGCACAGCACTAAGAAAGGCATGTATCAGACTAAAGCAGCGTTACAAACCGGAAATCATTGAAAGCTTACTCTTCAATAGGTCAGACAGCTTCGCCAGAATCTCCAGCGGAGACTTTCACGCTCAGCGAGCTCAGCGAGCTCATGATGGAAGTTCAATCAGTAAAAGTAAATGGATACCTGCCTGGTCAATGTAGGAAAGCAAAGGCTAGCTTTTTCAAACAGAAATTTGCATCCTGTAGCACAAACTCCAAAAGATTCTGGGACACTGTAAAGTCCATGGAGAATAAGAGCACCTCCTCCCACCTGCCCACTGTGCTGAGGCTAGGAAACTCTGTCACAACCGAAAAATCTACAATAATCGAGAATTTCAATAAGCAATTTTCTACGGCTGGCAATGCTTTCCACCTGGCTACCCCTACCCCGGTCAACAGCTCTGCACCCCCCACAGCAACTTGCCCAAGCCTCCCCATTTCTTCTTCACACAAATCCAAATAGGTGATGTTCTAAAAGAACTGCAAAATCTGGAACCCTACAAATCAGCTGGGATAGACAATCTGGACCCTCTCTTTCTTAAATTGCAACCCCTATTACTAGCCTGTTCAACCTCTCCTTCATATTGTCTGAGATCCTCAAAGATTGGAAAGCTTCAGTGGTCATCCCCCTCTTCAAAGGGGGAGACACTCTAGACCCAAACTGTTAAAGACCTATATCTATCCTACCCTGCCTTTTTAAAGTCTTCGAAATCCAAGTTAACAAACAGATCACCGACCATTTCGAATCCCACCTTATCTTCTCCGCTATGCAATCTGGTTTCCGAGCTGGTCATGGGTGCACCTCAGCCACATTCAAGATCCTAAACGATATCATAACCGCCATCGATAAAAGACAATACTGTGCAGCCGTATTCATCGACCTAGCCAAGGCTTTCGGCTCTGTCAATCACCGCACTCTTATTGGCAGACTCAACAGCCTTGGTTTCTCAAATGACTGCCTCGCCTGGTTCACCGACAACTTCTCAGATAGAGTTCAGTGTGTCAAATCGGAGGGCCTGTTGTCGGACCTCTGGCAGTCTCTATGGGGGTGCCACAGGGTTCAATTCTCGGGTCGACTCTCTTCTCTGTATACATCAATGATGTCGCTCTTGCTGCTGGTGATTCTCTGATCCACCTCTATGCAGATGACACCATTCTGTATACTTAGGGCCCTTCTTTGGACACTGTGTTAACAAACCTCTAGATGAGCTTCAATGCCATACAACACTCCTTCCGTGGCCTCCAACTGCTCTTAAATGCAAGTAAAACTAAATGCATGCTCTTCAACCGATCGCTGCCCGCACCCGCCGGCCCGTCTAGCATCACTACTCTGGACGGTTCTGACTTAGAATATGTGGACAACTACAAATACCTAGGTGACTGGTTATACTGTAAACTGTCCTTCCAGACTCACATTAAGCATCTCCAATCCAAATTTACATCTAGAATCAGCTTCCTATTTCGCAACAAAGTATCCTTCACTCATGCTGCCAAACACACCCTCGTAAAACTGACTATCTTACTGATCCTTGACTTCGGCGATATCATTTACAATATAGCCTCCAACACTCTACTCAGCAAATTGGATGTAGTCTATCACAGTGCCATCCGTTTTGTCACCAAAGCCCCATATACTACCCACCACTGTGACCTGTATGCTCTCGTTGGCTGGCCCTCGCTTCATATTCATCACCAAACCCATTGGCTCCAGGTCATCTATAAGTATTTGCTAGGTAAAGCCCTGCCTAATCTCAGCTCACTGGTCACCATAGCAGCACCCACCCATAACACACACTCCAGCAGGTATATTTCACTGGTCAACCCCAAAGCCAACTCCTCCTTGACTGGAATGAATTGCAAAAATCACTGAAGCTGGAGTCTTATATCTCCCTCACTAACTTTAAGCATCAGCTGTCAGAGCAGCTTACCAATCATTGCACCTGTACACAGCCAAGCTGTAAATAGCCCACCAAACTACCTCATCCCCATTATGTTGTATATTTTTTGCTCCTTTGCACCCCAGTATCTCTACTTGCACATTCATCTTCTACACATCTATCACTCCAGTGTTTAATTGCTAAATTGTAATTATTTCGCAACTATGGCCTATTTATTGCCTTACCTCCCTAATCTTACTACATTTGCACACACTGTGTATAGACTTATCTATTGTGTTATTGACTGTACGTTTGTTTATCCCATGTGTAGCTCTGTGTTGTTTCTGTCACACTGCTTTGCTTTATCTTGGCATGGTCACAGTTGTAAATGAGAACTTGTTCTCAACTGGTCTACGTGGTTAAATAAAGCTGAAATAAAAAATTTAAAATTGCGTGCTCTTGTGCAGTTTCCTTGTTTCTGTTAAGACTCTAAGTAAAAGTTCTGGATTTACCCTTAACTCTGCTTGCTATGTTACTCTGCACCTGGGTTTGAGTTCGTGCTAGCATTATTGTTACATTGCTGTATTTTAGGTATTATATAGTTTCATGATAATGGCGCCTGAGGAGATGGCTGCCAGAGGCAGCGCTCCTACTGGCTGGGGACTTTAATGCAGGGAAACTTAAATCAGTTTTACAAAATTTCTACCAGCATGTTAAATATGCAACCAGAGTAAAAAATATATATTCCACCTTTACTCCACACACAGAGATGCGTACAAAGTTCTCCCTCGCCCTCCTTTTGGCATAATTCTTCCCTCCTGATTCCTGCTTACAAGCAAAAACTTAAGCAGGAAGCACCAGTGACTCGGTCAATAAAAAAGTGGTCAGATGCTAAGCTACAGGACTGTTTTGCTAGCACCGACTGGAATATGATCCGGGATTCTGCCAATGGCATTGAGGAGTACCCCACATCAGTCACTGACTTCATCAATAAGTGCATTGGTGTTGAAGTTGTCTCCACAGTGACAGTACGTACATACCACTAACCAGAAACCATGGTTTACAGGCAACATCCGCACTGAGCTAAAGGGTGGAGCTGCCGCTTTCAAGGAGCGTGACTCTAACCCAGAAGCTTATAAGAAATCTCGCTATGCCCTCCGACAAACCATCAAACAGGCAAGGCATCAATACAGGACTAAGATTGAATCATACTATGCCGGCTCCTATGCTCGTCGGATGTGGCAGGGCAAGTAGCACTGAAGCATGCATGAGAGCATCAGCTGTTCTGGACGACTGTGTGATCACGCTCTCCGTAGCCAATGTGAGAAAGACCTTTAAACAGGTCAACATTCACAAGGCTGCTGGGCCAAGAACACTAAGGTAACCTGCTTAAATGACTTCCGACCCGTAGCACTCACGTCTGTAGCCATGAAGTGCTTTGAAAGGATGGTCATGGTTCACATCAACACCATTATCCCAGAAACCCTAGACCCACTCCAATTTGCATACCGCCCCGACAGGTCCACATGTGATGCAATCTCTATTGCACTCAACACTACCCTTTCCCACCTGTAGAAAAAGAACACCTATGTGAGAATGCTATTCATTGGCTACAGCTCAGCGTTCAACACAAAGTGCCCTCAAAGCTCATCACTAAGCTAAGGACCCTGGGACTAAACACCTCCTCTGCAACTGGATCCTGGACTTCCTGATGGGCTGCCCCCAAGTGGTAAGGGTTGGTAACAATACATCCACCACCCTGATTCTCAACACTGCCTGGTATGGCAAATGCTCAGCCTCCGACCACAAGGCACTATAGAGGGTAGTGTGTACGTCCCAGCACATCACTGGGCCCAAGCTTCCTGCAATCCAGGACCTCTATACCAGGTGGTTTCAGAAGAAGGCCCTAAAAATTGTCAAAGACTCCAGCCACCTTAGAGCACCAAGTCTAGGTCCAAAAAGCTTCTTAACAGCTTCTACCCCCAAGCCATCAGACTCCAGAACAACTAATCAAAGGGCGAGCCAGACTACCCCCTCCCCCTTTTACGCTGTCGCTACTCTCTGTTTATTATCTATAAATAGTCACTTTAACTCTACCTACATGTACATATTACCTCAATTACCTTGATTAACCTGTGCCCCCGCACATTGACTCTATACCGGTACCCCCGTATATAGCTTTGCTTGTTATTTTACTGCTGCTGTTTAATTATTTGTTACTTTTATTTTACATTTTTTACTTAACACTTATTTTTCTTAACTGCATTGTTGGTTAAGGGCTTGTAAGTAATCATTTCACTGTTGTATTCAGCGCATGTGACAAATACAATTTGATTTGATATCTGGCTGTGTTCCATGCCATAGGCTGTAGGCTTGTTCATTTAGCTGAAAAGATATGCCAATAAGTCCCTTGCCATTATTTTATTTTGTGTGATTTGATAGTAAGAAGAACATAATTGAACTTAGCTGAATAAAATAAAAATTATATTTTTTACATTACGGAGTGAGTACGTACATGAAGTGGCTATGTTAAGCGGAAAAGTGATCATTTGAAACAGGTCCAATATGCTAAATTTAGAGAAACTTTAGTTTTGAATGATGCAAACCTTATAATGTCTTAGAAATCAAAACATAACTAAACAAAAATATAAACGCATCATGTGAAGTGTTGGTCCCATATTTCATGAGCTGAAATAAAAATCCTAGAATTTTTCCATACGCTCAAAAAGCTTATTTTTCTCACATTTTGTGCACAAATTTGTATACATCCATGTTAGTATGCATTTCATTTCAAGATAATCCACCCACCTGACAGGTCTGGCATATCAAGAAGCTGATTAAATAGCATGATCATTACACAGGTGCACCTTCTGCTGGGGACAATAAAAATCCACTTTAAAATGTGCAGTTTTGTCACACAACACAATGCCACAGATGTCTCAAGTTTGGAGGGAGTGTGCAACTGCAGGAATGTCCACCAGAGCTGTTGCCAGATAATTTAATGTTCATTTCTCTACAATAAACTGCCTCCAATGTCGTTTTAGAGATTTTGGCAGTACTTCCAACAGGCTTCAAAGTCACAGACAATGTGTATCCACTCCAGCACAGAACCTCCACATGTGGCTTCTTCACCTGTGGGACTGTCTGAGGGGGGCTTCCTTTTGTGAGGAAAACCTCATTCTGATTGGCTGGGACTGGCTCCCCAGTGGGTGGGCTTGGCTGACAAGTGATTGGGCCTATGCCCTCCAAGGCCTACCCATGGCTGCACCCCTGCCCAGTCATGTGAAATCCATAGAATAGGACCTAATACATTTTTTTTAATTGACAAATTTCCTTATATGAACTGTAACTCAGTAAAATCTTTGAAATTGTTGCATGTTGCATTTATATTATTGTACAGTATACAGTACACACACACACACAGAAATGCCTGCTGACACACACACACGCACCAGGGCCATGCACAGACCTCTGGAGGGGTAACCCCCCCCCCCCAAAGAAAACTTCACAAAAATGTCTTACATTCATAGCTAATGCCCTTCTTGTCAAACTTCAATTCATATATTTTTAACATAGGGACCATTATTTTCAGCAAAATCACACTCATCCCACTGTAAGCAAGCTTCTGGCTTACTGCTGAAAGCAGTGAGGGGTTTAGTATATTTTTGTTCAGTATATATGGGCTCCATGGTGCGACTATATCGGCTATTGATGATTTGAGAAAGTTGCAAAAGAAAGCTTGCACTCTGTTCCTTGCCCCAGGCTACACAGCTGTTCTCTCATCAAGTGATCATCACATTTTCACCCATCAGACTATTCTCAATTGAATCTTGTCTTTCGATTTAGAATGGCCCATTATCAAATGGGCAGGAACAGGGTCAGGGGAAAAAAGACATGTCATCTGTATGCACATGAATAGCGAATGAATGGAGGCCGTGTGCTTTCAGGCCGGTCCATTTTGTAGGCTACTTGGGTTTTATAGCGGAGCATGTGCTCGTTATGAGTAGCTGAGAAATAAATACAAGAACAGTTATTTCACTCCAC
The DNA here is from genome assembly GCF_002021735.2 of Oncorhynchus kisutch. NCBI lineage: Eukaryota > Metazoa > Chordata > Actinopteri > Salmoniformes > Salmonidae > Oncorhynchus > Oncorhynchus kisutch. The sequence continues at coordinate 37,682,602 of NC_034174.2, forward strand.
ATATCAACCACTGTTTGAGTAGCTGCCCAACAGGTGATATTCTACCCAAACTCTGTATGCAATGGGCTCTCTAACCGTCTTCCTGCAGCTAACCAGTGGCGTATATTCATGGATGCCAAGGGAAGCCAGGCTTACACAAAAACATTTTCCAACAGAATTTTTCTTCAAATCAAATGTATTTATATGGCCCTTCGTACATCAGCGAATATCTCAAAGTGCTGTACAGAAACCCAGCCTAAAATCCCAAACAGCAAGCAATGCGGGTGTAGAAGCACGGTGGCTAGGAAAAACTCCCTAGAAAGGCCGAATCCTAGGAAGAAATCTAGAGAGGAACCAGGCTATGAGGGGTGGCCAGTCCTCTTCTGGCTGTGCCGGGTGGAGATTATAACAGAACATGGCCAAGATGTTCAAATGTTCATAAATGACCAGCATGGTCAAATAATAATAATCAAAGTAGTTGTCGAGGGTGCAGCAAGTCAGCACCTCAGGAGTAAATGTCAGTTGGCTTTTCATAGCCAATCATTAAGAGTATCTCTACCACTCCTGCTGTCTCTAGAGAGTTGAAAACAGCAGGTCTGGGACAGGTAGCACGTCCAGAACAGTTGAAACTGGAGCAGCAAGGAGTCATGCCAGGTAGTCCTGAGGCATGGTCCTAGGGCTCAGGTCCTCCGAGAGAGAGAAAGAAAGAGAGAAAGAGAGAATTAGAGAGAGCATACTTAAATTCACACAGGACACCGGATAAGACAGGAGAAGTACTCCAGATATAACAAACTGACTCTAGCCCCCGACACATAAACTACTGCAGCATAAATACTGGAGGCTGAGACAGGAGGGGTCAGGAGACACTGTGGCCCCATCTGATGATACCGCTGGACAGGGCCAAACAGGAAGGATATAACCCCATCCACTTTGCCAAAGCACAGCCCCCACACCACTAGAGGGATATCTTCAACCACCAACTTACCATCTTGAGACAAGGCCGAGTATAGCCCACAAAGATCTCCGCCACGGCACAACCCAAGGGGGGGCGCCAACCCAAACAGGAAGATCACGTCAGTGATTCAACCCACTCAAGTGATGCACCCCTCCTAGGGACTGCATGAAAGAGCACCAATAAGCCAGTGACTCAGCCCCTTTAATAGGGTTAGAGGCAGAGAATCCCAGTGGAGAGAGGGGACCGGCCAGGCAGAGACAGCAAGGGCGGTTCGTTGCTCCAGAGCCTTTCCGTTCACCTTCACACTCCTGGGCCAGACTACAGTCAATCATATGACCCACTGAAGAGATGACTCTTCAGTAAAGACTTAAAGGTTGAGACCGAGTCTGCGTCTCTCACATGGGTAGGCAGACCATTCCATAAAAATGGAGCTCTATAGGAGAAAGCCCTGCCTACAGCTGTTTACTTAGAAATTCTAGGGACAATTAGGAGGCCTGCGTCTTGTGACCGTAGCGTATGTGTAGGTATGTAAGGCAGGGCCAAATCAGAAAGATAGGTTGGTGCAAGCCCATGTAATGCTTTGTAGGTTAGCAGTAAAACCTTGAAATCAGCCCTTGCCTTAACAGGAAGCCAGTGTAGGGAGGCTAGCACTGGCGTAGTATGATCAAATGTTTTGGTTCTAGTCAGGATTCTAGCAGCCGTATTTAGCACTAACTGAAGTTTATTTAGTGCTTTATCCGGGTAGCCGGAAAGTAGAGCATTGTAGTAGTCTAACCTAGAAGTAACAAAAGCATGGATACATTTTTCTGCATCATTTTTGGACAGAAAGTTTCAGATTTTTGCAATGTTACATAGATGGAAAAAAGCTGTCCTTGAAACAGTCTTGATATGTTCGTCAAAAGAGAGATCAGGGTCCAGAGTAACGCCGATGTCCTTCACAGTTTTATTTGAGATGACTGTACAACCATCAACATTAATTGTCAGATTCAACAGATCTCTTTGTTTTATGGGACCTAGAACAAGCATCTCTGTTTGCCCGAGTTTAAAAGTAGAAAGTTTGCAGCCATCCACTTCCTTATGTCTGAAACACAGGCTTCTAGCGAGGGCAATTTTGGGGCTTCACCAAGTTTCATTGAAATGTACAGCTGTGTGTCATCCGCATAGCAGTGAAAGTTAACATTATGTTTTCGAATGACATCCCCAAGAGGTAAAATATATAGTGAAAACAATAGTGGTCCTAAAACAGAACCTTGAGGAACACCGACATTTACAGTTGATTTGTCAGAGGACAAACCATTCACATAGACAAACTGATATCTTTCTGACAGATAAGATCTAAACAAGGCCAGAACTTGTCCGTGTTGACCAATTTGGGTTTCCAATCTTTCCAGAAGAATGTGGTGATCCATGGTATCAAAAGCAGAACTAAGGTCTAGGAGCACGAGGACAGATGCAGAGCCTCGGTCTGATGCCATTAAAAGGTGGCAGTCTCAAGTGCAGTGCAGTCTCAGTGCTATGATGGGGTCTAAAGCCAGACTGAAGCATTTCGTATGCATTGTTTGTCGTCAGGAAGGCAGTGAGTTGCTGCTATGTATTGTATAACTGCACAATGATAATTAGAATTCAGGTATTTTTTTTCGTAAGCCTACGCATATGGTCTAATATGTGTATGGGTATTTTGAATTAATCATCACCTTAGAAAGCACTGTCCATTTAGCTGTGTTAGGCTTTGAAACCACATCCACAAAACCATGTTTTACACTGTTTCTGTCACGAACGTTGTCAGGGAAATGACCGGACCAAGGTGCAGCGTGGTACATTTCTTTTTATTTAGAATGTCGCCAACAAAAACAAGAAACAACAAAAACGACCATGAAGCTTACTCGGGCTATAGAGGCCACTAACAAAGTCAAGTACCCACAACTAAGGTGGAAAAACAGGCTGCCTAAGTATGATTCCCAATCAGAGACAACGATAGACAGCTGTCCCTGATTGAGAACCATACCCGGCCAAAACAGAAACAGAAAACAGAAATAAAGAAACTAGAATGCCCACCCTAGTCACACCCTGGCCTAACTAAAATAGAGAATAAAAGCCTTTCTATGGCCAGGGCGTGACAGTTTCAACCTGCTGTTGAACTTCTTTCTTCAAATTGATCATCACAGGGAGGTGAGTTTTAAAAGTACAAAAGTTCTACTGTTTTGATGATATGATTGCATTTGCATTGATGTCAGAGTGGTTAGAGGGACAATAGTGCCCTGAGTACCAGCCATTAGGACTTGATGGTAGTTGGTAAGTTTGGTACTACCAAAGCATGTCCAGAGTGCATAAAAGGAGATTACCGATACTCAACTGTGACTGCCGGTGTGGCGGTATTACAGTCACCGAAACAGCCCTAGTAGGACCCGGAACCTTCTAGGAAGAGAGGGAAGTGGTGCTTAAAAGGCAGACACATGAGATGGGGGGATACCCACAAAGCCTGGTCGACCTCTCTCTTGGAGTAGTCTCCCGTAACCAGTGACAGAACGCACAGGAGCTGGGAGACATTCGGCCCGACCAACGACTCAAACCCTCTCTGTGACCCACAACGCAGACTCAGCCGATGTACGGGCACCCGGGAGAGGAAGTCACTATCTTAAACACCAAGCCCCATAAAGAATTCGATATGATTGTTAAGAGAACCGTCTGTTTAGGGAAACATTGCCAGCTGTCCCCTAGTCTCGCACACAAAATTATTCAAGTGAGTGCAGCCTGAGCATGTCCTGAGCCGAGACATGCAAGACAACCAACATGAGTATCTTTTAATTAGTTGCGAACCCAAAAGGGCTTGCTAGCCTTTGACGTTTCGGTCACATTAGCCAACTTACTCATTGCTATAGTCAGGCCAAGCAATTTGAATAATAACTATTTGTTTCTAATTTATCACCTGTGGAAGGCGGGGCTATCAGTGAGGCGTGGATTTCATTGGCCTTGACAGGTGTGACTGTAGGTCGCGAGAGTGCGACACCCCATAGTATGTTTTACCAAAGTTGAGCTGCCACAGGGCTTCCAAGAAAAATGTATCTCTCGAGGCTCAAAGTACAAAGACGAACATAACAAGTGCTTTCCCCAATTCTCCTTCTTCATCTGCTCTCCCCAGCAGTAGCAGTGGTCCTGCGAGAAGTGAGAATCGTGCCATGAGAAACGTAAGCACAAAACCCCCTGTATTTTTTTTATACACAAAACAGATGTTAACATGGCTGCTGACCCCAACGCAGAAACCACCACAAAGACATAAGATGGCCCAGGTAAAAACTGCCCTATCCACAATCTACCTCATCTGCTTAGAAAATGCAGAGGCTTCATAGCTAAGACCATCAACAATGTTTTTCATATGTTATGCATCATCTTTTCACCTTGCAAGGGACTGTAAGATAGCAGTGAAATGTAATGAGTGTGAAAGGGACTGCCAAAACACAGCTATGGACCTAAGTGGCCTTCACCCCTGCATCTGACAACTATGGGGAGGAGGAAGAAAACCCAACCACTGCACCTGCAGTCAGCTCCCTGAGTTATGTGACATCGGTCCGACAACATGGTCATGCTCCAAAATATGTCTGGTGAGAGTATACCCCCAGGAGTAGCGTGAAAACACGATCAAGATGTACACAATACTCAATGACCAGAGCATCCGATCACTGGCAAGGTCATACTTTTTCGATCGGTTCAGCAACCAGGACAGCCCATCCCAATACTCACTGAGGACATGCGTGGGAGTCGTGGAAACAGCAGGGAGAAAAGCTGATGGCTTCCAGATCGAAGCAGTGAATGGAAGAGTAAGCCCTTCCTACACTCAAGGAGCGCAATGAGCGCAATGACATCCTCAACAACTGATCTAACATACCTACACCATTGGCAAACCACATCCTGTAGCTGGATCCAAGTGCCAAAATCTGTATGTTACTAGGGAGAGACATTATCAGATTACACAAGGTGAGAGAACAATCAATGGACCACACAATGCCCCCTTAGCTCAGAGACTCAACTTAGGCTGGGTCCTAGTGGGGGAACCATACCTGGACAATGCACACAAGCCAAGTGTGAGCAGCCTCAAAACAGATGTGGAGACCGGGCATCTCTCCTTCCTCACTCCGTGCCTGAACCATGGCGGGGAGCAACAGGTTGGTTTCTCCCATGCATTCAAAGCAAGCCTTGTTGAAAAGACAGACAAGGACAAGACAAACAGCTGGGTTGCTCCTCTCCCCTTCAGAGCACCCAGTCCTTCTCTTTCTAAAAGAGAGGCTCATCTCGGGCTTAGCCGAGCCACCCAAGGCTGTTGTATTGTGTTACACCTTGTTACACCGCATTTCTTCTATGGTACTTCTTCTGTGGTGCTGTGCCTGTAAAACAGGACATATGAAGCATTTTGATCAGTTGACCAACCGTGTTGTTTCTGTCTTCAAAAGCATTTCCTTTTTACACCGGTATATCAATCATTAAATACTGGAGGTTTGGAAAATCCTGACTCTTGACATGGTTTTTGAATGGAGTTTGGCTGTCTGTCTCATTTCTGTTACACACACCAACAGGAGGACAGTACAGTTAGGGTGTCTAGCACTGTGGTTGAACACACGACCTTCGGAGCCGGAGTTAGCAGCTTAAACGTCCTTTGGAGCAAGAGTCTACGGCTTAAACATACATCCATCGTCCCCAGCCACAACGCCCTAGCAAGCTGCCAACCTAGTACTAGAAGCTAAATGTCGCACTCAACGTTGCACTCATCCACATTTCGCCAGGTCCAAACCTGCAGAATTGGCACCTGGCGTATTCTATAAGAGAATAGTGTGTGGGTGTGGGTGTTTGTGTGTGTGTGTGTGTGTGTCAGGCATGTGCACAGATAGAGGTCTAAGGGTGCTTGACCGCCTTTCCCATTTGCCCTCCTATGAGAAAAGTGCCCTTTCAGATTGGTGTTGTTTTTAAATTGTGACATATTTATTAAACATCTAGTCTATTTTCTCTCTTGTTATTCAAATGAATTGCCCTTCAAACAGCTATTTTCTTATTTATGAATCTTGGAAAATTCCTCCTTCACCACCCCGCACCCCTCCCCCTGTGGCGTCAGTGCAATTTATGATGAGGGAGGAGGATTTTCTTTTCATGAGCACCTGCAGAAGGTCAGACTTTTGGATGACTGTCATTCATATTCCCTTCCCCCAGTTCAATGTAACAGCGACGACTGTCATTCATATTCCCTTCCCCCAGTTCAATGTAACAGCGACGACTGTCATTCATATTCCCTTCCCCCAGCTCAATGTAACAGCGACGACTGTCATTCATATTCCCTTCCCCCAGCTCAATGTAACAGCGACGACTGTCATTCATATTCCCTTCCCCCAGTTCAATGTAACAGCGACGACTGTCATTCATATTCCCTTCCCCCAGCTCAATGTAACAGCGACGACTGTCATTCATATTCCCTTCCCCCAGTTCAATGTAACAGCGACGACTGTCATTCATATTCCCTTCCCCCAGTTCAATGTAACAGTGACGACTGTCATTCATATTCCCTTCCCCCAGTTCAATGTAACAGCGACAACTGTCATTCATATTCCCTCCCCCAGTTCAATGTAACAGCGACGACTGTCATTCATATTCCCTCCCCCAGTTCAATGTAACAGCGACAACTGTCATTCATATTCCCTTCCCCCAGTTCAATGTAACAGCGACGACTGTCATTCATATTCCCTTCCCCCAGTTCAATGTAACAGCGACGACTGTCATTCATATTCCCTTCCCCCAGTTCAATGTAACAGCGACGACTGTCATTCATATTCCCTTTCCCCAGTTCAATGTAACAGCGATGACTGTCATTCATATTCCCTTCCCCCATTTCAATGTAACAGCGACGACTGTCATTCATATTCCCTTCCCCCAGTTCAATGTAACAGCGACGACTGTCATTCATATTCCCTTCCCCCAGTTCAATGTAACAGCGACGACTGTCATTCATATTCCCTTCCCCCAGTTCAATGTAACAGCGATGACTGTCGTTCATATTCCCTTCCCCCAGTTCAATGTAACAGCGACGACTGTCATTCATATTCCCTTCCCCCAGTTCAATGTAACAGCGACGACTGTCATTCATACTCCCTTCCCCCAGTTCAATGTAACAGCGACGACTGTCATTCATATTCCCTTCCCCCAGTTCAATGTAACAGCGACGACTGTCATTCATATTCCCTTCCCCCAGTTCAATGTAACAGCGACGACTGTCATTCATATTCCCTTCCCCCAGCTCAATGTAACAGCGACGACTGTCATTCATATTCCCTTCCCCCAGTTCAATGTAACAGCGACGACTGTCATTCATATTCCCTTCCCCCAGTTCAATGTAACAGCGACGACTGTCATTCATATTCCCTTCCCCCAGTTCAATGTAACAGCGACGACTGTCATTCATATTCCCTTCCCCCAGTTCAATGTAACAGCGACGACTGTCATTCATATTCCCTCCCCCAGTTCAATGTAACAGCGACAACTGTCATTCATATTCCCTCCCCCAGTTCAATGTAACAGCGACAACTGTCATTCATATTCCCTTCCCCCAGTTCAATGTAACAGCGACGACTGTCATTCATATTCCCTTCCCCCAGTTCAATGTAACAGCGACGACTGTCATTCATATTCCCTTCCCCCAGTTCAATGTAACAGCGACGACTGTCATTCATATTCCCTTTCCCCAGTTCAATGTAACAGCGATGACTGTCATTCATATTCCCTTCCCCCATTTCAATGTAACAGCGACGACTGTCATTCATATTCCCTTCCCCCAGTTCAATGTAACAGCGACGACTGTCATTCATATTCCCTTCCCCCAGTTCAATGTAACAGCGACGACTGTCATTCATATTCCCTTCCCCCAGTTCAATGTAACAGCGATGACTGTCGTTTATATATTCCCTTCCCCCAGTTCAATGTAACAGCGACGACTGTCATTCATATTCCCTTCCCCCAGTTCAATGTAACAGCGACGACTGTCATTCATACTCCCTTCCCCCAGTTCAATGTAACAGCGACGACTGTCATTCATATTCCCTTCCCCCAGTTCAATGTAACAGCGACGACTGTCATTCATATTCCCTTCCCCCAGTTCAATGTAACAGCGACGACTGTCATTCATATTCCCTTCCCCCAGTTCAATGTAACAGCGACGACTGTCATTCATATTCCCTTCCCCCAGTTCAATGTAACAGCGACGACTGTCATTCATATTCCCTTCCCCCAGTTCAATGTAACAGCGACGACTGTCATTCATATTCCCTTCCCCCAGTTCAATGTAACAGCGATGACTGTCATTCATATTCCCTTCACCCAGTTCAATGTAACAGCGATGACTGTCATTCATATTCCCTTCACCCAGTTCAATGTAACAGTGATAGGTTTAGGCTACTACGTGATACTCTAATTTTCCCTCTACCCATCATGAGGTTGCTCTAACCTAGCCTATGAATTTTACAATGTCGGTGCACACAGGTCGAGATAAAAGTTTGAGATGACAGACAGTGACACATGGACAGACAGTGACACATTCAATACCGTCTTGCACACTCCTGCCTGCATCTAGCTCATCTAGGGTGTAATCATTAGTTCAACAGTTACAAACGAAAGATTTTATTGGACAAATTCTGGTATTTTTATTCCTGTTACGTTTGCTTCCGTTTAAGAAACATTTTTCAACGGAATCAGCAGAATGAATACACCCTTGATCACGTATAAACACAGATCAATTTCAAAGCAGCCTCATTGTATTCCCTCTCAGCTTTTCCTTTCGTTTGTGGACCTCATCAGTTGTATGTGACCAGGGGAAAAAAAACGTTCCAAGCCAAACCATGTCATAACCGCTACACACACACCATATTGTTTTTCCCTTATTAGCTAAAGTAATGTCCTAGTCAACATAGCTAATAGAAGTAATGCATTAGTAAACCCGCTACAATAATGCAGTAGTGTTACAGTGTATAGTCAGTGAGCAGTTACACAGGCAGTCCCCGGTGGCAATAAATTAATTAAACCAAAAGCTTACCTTGGAAGAGATTTAGTGTTGTGTTGGATAGTTGTAGCCAGCTAGCTAACATAGCATCCCTCTGTTTGAGTCAGGTGTTTGAGTAACTAAACTAGCCAGCTGCATTTGCTAGCTAAGTAAGTGAAACTTTCTCTCTCTTGCTTCTCCTTCAGTGTTGAAGAAATGAATTTGTTGAAAACTGTTCAACTATTGTCTTTCCCTCTCTTTGAGTCAACTACTCACCACATTTTATGCACTGCAGTGCTAGCTCGCTGTAGATTATGCTTTCAGTTCAATATTCATTTTTTGATCCTTTGATTGGGTGGACAACATGTTAGTTCATGCTGCAAGAGCTCTGATAGGTTGGAGGGCGTCCTCCGGAGGTTGTCATAATCACTTTGTAAGTCTATGGAATGGGGTGAGAACCAAGAGCCTCCTAGGTTTTGTATTGAAGTCAAAGTACCAAGAGGAGGACAGCAGTTAGCTGTCCTCCAGCTACAAGATGGTGCTACCCTACAGTGCTGTTGAGGATGCTGTAGACCTTCATTGCAAAACAGTGTGTTTTAATTAACTATTTGGTGACGTGAATATATTTTGTATAGTTTTATCTAAAAAGGATGCGTTTTTCAATGTTGGAGGTTGGTTCTCCCCTTCCTCCTCTGAGGAGCCTCCACTGCTCTGCCCCCATGCGAGCGCGCACTGCAATTGTCCTGCAAACGCACTGCAGTTGTCCTGCTAGAGACTAGGGGATCATAAACTGTCTCCTCAAACTCCCAGTGACCTCTGCTACCAGGCCACCTATAGGTTGTTAGGGGGCAGGACACCTGACAGTTCTGCCTGTTCAGGTCAGAGCCTCTTCAGTCTCTCTCCAAGTGGACAAGAGTGATGGAGTGCATGGACAGACGTGAGTGATGTTATTGAAACTTGTGCATTTACTGTTGGTTGTTACTATTGCTAGTTGTTAATAGTAGTTGATGCTATGTGTTATACAGTCCTTTCCTTATGTCACTATCTCCTTATACAGTCAATATTATTATTACTCATTCATTCTCATGCTATGTTTATTCGTATATTAATTTCTTTATCTTTCTCTGTACAGAACCACATCCATCTCATATGACATCTGTAAATAAAGTTCTGTAGTGTGTGTAACTCTCTGTGAGGTTGCCTTATTCCTTTGACCGGTAAAGGTGTCAGTGAATCAGCCCAACTTGAGAGCCATTCTCTTTCATGGTCCTTTAACTCGTCGGATTTGGGACTTGCTGGCACCACTATGGCAGCTTACAGAGAATTCACAGGAGACTAACCATCCAGACCCCCGCCCTCAGATTACACCCCCTTTTCTTCATCAGCATGTGGAGTAAAGGCGGCTTGGAGTTTGACCTATTGCTCTCCCGGATTTTATAAATCCCTTCTGCCTGTTTAGGCAGCGACAGCGTGGACTTAAAGCCTCATCCCGTTGGGGGAACCGGGTGGCAGGACAGGTGACTTGGGGAGCCTGAGCAGGGATGCACCACCTCCTCGGCCCCAGCAACACTACAGGGGATGTCTGTGATGGGGACTGGGCCAAAGCCTACTGGACAAGTGGTGTCAGCCTTCAGAAGCCACGCAGCATCACCTCATCACCCCCTGCAAACCTCTACTCTGCACCAACAGTCCACTCTGTTGGCCCAGCCAGCTGTAGGCCAGCCTGGTCCTCAGTCTGCGAGAACTGAGTTCCAGCCTCCAGCATGAGCAGCATTTCTCCAGGCACAACATCGTCAAGCCGTGCATCAGCCATCAGCCATCAGCCATCAGCCCATGCACCGGTCCAGGTAGGAGCCCTGCCCCCACCAATCCAGTCTGCTGTGCTCGAGTGGATGCTGCAGCCTTCATCACCGCCTACCAAAAGGCCTCAGGCGCACCAACTATGCCAACGCCAGCACTCCACACGTGAGACTCATCTTCTGGGTGTGAAGCCTGTGACGGAGAATCGTCCAGACCCAGGAGTGGACCACCATCCTGCCCTGGTAAGAGAGCAGCCGCCATGCCCACCCTCCTTCTCTGGCTCCATCCTTGGGACACTATTGGGCTCTGTTAGAGAGCCTACCATGACACCCTACTGGACACAGCAAACTAGCCCTGATTTAGGGTGCCTAGACACAGTTGTCTGTCCACTGGCCTCTCCTAACGTGCCACTGAGGGGGAGTGACAGGGGGTGACGGGGTGGCGGAACATAGCTGGTCGAGCAGGGCTCCCAGCAGACTTTCTGTAAATATGCTACCCATATTTAGGTGTGGCTGTTTTGGATTTCCCTGCCTGTGAGTTTTATAACTTCATGTAGCTCAGCACCACCCATCACCCAATAGTGCCAGAGAGACTAAGGGATCATAAAAATCTGTCAGTTTAAGCTAGAGACGTTTTTTTGCATTGGATGCATCTCAATCCAAAAAGTGACTGATTTCTGAATTACGTCATTTTCCCTACATTTCGTCCCAAGTGGGCAGGCTGGTGGGAACACCACATACCACAGTCATTGTACAGTTCATTCGGAAAGTATTTACACGCTTTCACTTTTTCCAAATTTTTTAAAACTTTACAGCCAAATTATAAAATTGATTTGTTTTTAAATGTATCATCAATCTACACACATTATCCCATAATGACATGTTTTTTTTAGGAATGTTTGCAAATGTATTACAAACAAAAAACAGGAATACCTTATTTCCATAAGTATTCAGACCCTTTGCTATGAGACTTGAAAATTAGTTCAGGTGCGTCCTGTTTCCTTTGCTTATCCTTGAGATGTTTATACAACTTGATTGGAGTCCACCTGTGGTAAATTCAATTGATTGGACATTATTTGGAAAGGCACACACCTGTCTATTTAAGGTCCCACAGTTGACAGTGCATGTCAGAGCAAAAATCAAGCCATGAGGCCGAAGGAATTGTCCGTAGAGCTCCGAGTCAGGATTGGGTCGAGGCACACATCTGGGGAAAGGTACCAAAACATTTCTGTATCATTGAAGGTCCCCAAGAACACAATGGCCTCCATCATTCTTAAATGGAAGAAGATTTAACCCATCCACATTCTTCCTAGAGCTGGCTGCCTGGCCAAACTGAGCAATCAGGGGAGATGGGCCTTGGTCAGGGAGGTGACTAAGAACCCGATGGTCACTCTGATAGAGCTCCAGGCACCTAAAGTACTCTCAGACCCTGATAAACAAGATGATCTGGTCTGATGAAACCAAGATTGAACTATTTGGCCTGAATTCCAAGGGTCACGTCTGGAGGAAACCACTCATCACCTGACCAAGACCATCCCTACAGAGAATCATGGTGGTGGCAGCATCATGCTGTGGGATGTTCTTCAGAGGCAGGGACTGACAGTCTAGTCAGGATCAAGGGAAAGATGAATGAAGCAAAGTACAGAGAGATCCTTGATGAAAACCTGCTCCAGAGCACTCAGGACCTCAGACTGGGGTGAAGGTTCATCTTCCAAAAGGACATTGACCCTAGCACAAGCACATAGCCAAGACTATGCAGGAGTGGCTTCAGGACAAGTCTCCGAATGTCCTTCAGTGGCCCAGCCAGAGCCTGGACTTGAACCCAATCAAACATCTGAAAATAGCTGTGGGATTATTTAAGATATGGATTGAAGAGGTAGAGTTTCAGATGTTCTCAGAAGATGGACAGGGACTTTGCCGTCCTAGCTTCAGGGGGATCCTGGTTCCACCACTGGGGTGCCAGGAGAGAAGAGCTTGGACTGGGCTGAGCGGCAGCTGGAGTCCAAGACTGATGCCATGGCTGCCTGTCTCTGTACTTGTGAAAAGTTATGGTTGTGCTAGAATCCATCAAATCTCTCTTTCTGCATTAGCCATCCATCTGTTATGGTATGACAGATGTGTTAATATTGTCTGTGTCGACTGATCTGTGGTGGAACTGTAGTTTTTTTATTACTTTTAAGACTGTGACATTTGTGCAACAAACATTTGTGAGTAATCACCAGCGGTGGAAATAAAACAATACTAACTAACATTACTGGACGAACAAACTGGTTGGCTTACATTTTTTTAGGTACTTCAGTATTCATTGGTCTTGGGTAGCAGCAGCAGATCGTTTCATCTTCTTTATCCTGTGCCAAAACACATTCATTCCGTGAGTCTAAATTGATAATTTAGTGGCTGGCAGCATGATTGTATCAACCTAGCTAGCTAATGTTAGGAAGCACTCTAGCTAGGCTACTTTAAAGCTAAAGTTGGTAGATTTGTCAGCTAGACATATAGTTGAAGTCGGAAGTTTACATAAGCTTAGGTTGGAGTCATTAACTCGTTTTTCAACCACTCCACAAATTTCTTGTTAACAAACTATAGTTTTGGCAAGTCGGTTAGGACATCTATTTTGTGCATGACAATTGTTTATAGACAACTTATTGTAATGGTTCTCTTCATCTGAAGGAGAGGCGGACCAAAGCGCAGCGTGGTGGTTATTCATATTCTTTAATTGATCAAGAAACTACACATGAGATAACTAACAAAAACAACAAATGTGAGAAAACCTAAAACAGTCCCATCTGGTGCAAACACAAAGACAGGAACAAATCACCCACAAAACCACAGTGAAACCCAGGCTACCTAAGTATGATTCTCAATCAGAGACAACTAATGACACCTGCCTCTGATTGAGAACCATACTAGGCCGAAACATAGAAATACCCAAATAATAGAAAAACAAACATAGACTGCCCACCCAACTCACGCCCTGACCATACTAAATAAATACAAAACAAAGGAAATAAAGGTCAGAACGTGACAGTACCCCCCCCCCCAAAGGTGCGGACTCCGGCCGCAAAACCTTGACCTATAGGGGAGGGTCTGGGTGGGCGTCTGTCCGCGGTGGCGGCTCTGGCGCGGGACGCGGACCCCACTTAACCATTGTCTTAGTCCGCCTCATTGTCCGCCTCCGTGGCTTTCTAACCATGGCCACCCCTCTCAATGACCCCACTGGACAGAAGGGCAGCTCGGGACAGAGGGGCAGAAGCTCTGGACAGAGGGGCGGAAGCTCTGGACAGAGGGGCGGAAGCTCTGGACAGAGGGGCGGAAGCTCTGGACAGAGGGGCGGAAGCTCTGGCGCCTCTGGGCTGAGGGGCTCTGGCGCCTCAGACTCCGGCAGCGGCGCCGGACAGGCGGGAGGCTCCGGCAGCGGCGCCGGACAGGCGGGAGGCTCCGGCAGCGCTGGAGAGGAGGGAGCCCCTGTAAGGATGGGCCGGAGAGACAGCCTGGTGCGGGGGGCTGCCACCGGAGGGCTGGTGCGTGGAGGTGGTGACGGATAGACCGGGCCGTGCAGGCGCACTGGAGCTCTTGAGCACAGAGCCTGCCCAACCTTACCCGGTTGAATGGTCCCGGTCGCCCTGCCAGTGCGGCGAGGTGGAATAGCCCGCACTGGGCTATGCAGGCGAACCGGGGACACCGTGCGCAAGGTTGGTGCCATGTAAGCCGGCCCAAGGAGACGCACTGGAGACCAGATGCGTAGAGCCGGCTTCATGGCACTTGGCTCGATGCCCACTCTAGCCCGGCCGATACGCGAAGCTGGAATGTACCGCACCGGGCTGTGCACCCACACTGGGGACACCGTGCGCTCCACCGCATAACACGGTGCCTGCCCGGTCTCTCTTGCCCCCCGGTAACCACAGGGAGTTTGCACAGGTCTCCTACCTGGCATAGCCATACTCCCTGTGAGACCCCCCCCCCCCCCCCCAAGACATTTTTGGGGCTGACTCTCGGGCTTCCATCCGCTCTGCCGTGCTAGTTCCTCATAATGCCACCTCTCTGCTTTTGCTGCCTCCAGCTCGGCCTTGGGGCGGCAATATTCTCCTGGCTCTGCCCAGGGACCTTTACCGTCTAGAATCTCCTCCCAAGTCCATCTCTCCAAATAGTGCAGCCTCTCCCACTGCTGCTGCTCCTGCTGCTGCTGCCTCTGTTGCTTCTCCTGCTGCTGCTTTTGCCGTTGCCCGTTACCACGCCGCTTGGTCCTTGGTTGGTGGGTGATTCTGTCATGGTTCTCTTCATCTGAAGGAGAGGCGGACCAAAGCGCAGCGTGGGGGTTATTCATATTCTTTAATTGATCAAGAAACTACACATGAGATAACTAACAAAAACAACAAATGTGAGAAAACCTAAAACAGTCCCATCTGGTGCAAACACAAAGACAGGAACAATCACCCACAAAACCACAGTGAAACCCAGGCTACCTAAGTATGATTCTCAATCAGAGACAACTAATGACACCTGCCTCTGATTGAGAACCATACTAGGCCGAAACATAGAAATACCCAAATGATAGAAAAACAAACATAGACTGCCCACCCAACTCACGCCCTGACCATACTAAATAAATACAAAACAACGGAAATAAAGGTCAGAACGTGACACTTATAATTCACTGTATCATAATCATAATTCCTGTGGGTCAGAGGTTTACATACACTAAGTTCACTGTGCCTTTAAACAGCTTGGAGAATTCCAGAAAACGATGTCATGGCTTTAGAAGCTTCTGATAGGCTAATTGACATAATTTTAGTGAATTGGAGGTGTACCTGTGGATATATTTCAAGACCTACCTTCAAACTCAGTGCCTCTTTGCTTGACATCATGGGAAAATCCAAATAAATCAGCCAAGACCTCAGAAAGAAAATTGTAGACCTCCACAAGTCTGGTTCATCTTTGGGAGCAATTTCCAAATGCCTGAAGGTACCACGTTCATCTGTACATCCAATTGTACTCAAGTATAAACACCATGGGACCAGGCAGTCGTCATACTGCTCAGGAAGGAGACACATTCTGTCTCCTAGAGATAAACGTCCTTTGGTGCGAAAAGTGCAAATCAATCCCAGAACAACAGCAAAGGACCTTGTGAAGATGCTGGAGGAAACAGGTACAAAAGTATCTATATCCACAGTCAAATGAGTCCTATATTAACATAATCTGAAAGGCCGCTCAGCAAGGAAGAAGCCACTGCTCCAAAACCGCCATAAAAAAAAGCCAGACCACAGTTTGCAACTGCACATGGGGATAGAGATTGTACTTTTTGGAGAAATGTCCTCTGGTCTGATGAAACAAAAATAGAATTGTTTGGCCATAATGGCCATCGTTATGTTTGGAGGAAAAAGGGGGAGGCTTGCCAGCCAAAGGACACCATCCCAACCGTGAAGCACGGGGGTGGCAGCATCATGAAGTTGGGGTGCTTTGCTGCAGGAGGGACTGGTGCACTTCACAAAATAGATGGCATCATGAGGCAGCAAAATTATGTGGATATATTGAAGCAACATTTCAAGACTTCAGTCAGGAAGTTTAAAGCTTGGTCGCAAATGGGTCTTCCAAATGGAGAATGACCCCAAGCATACTTCCAAAGTTGTGGAAAAATGGCTTAAGGACAACAAAATCAAGGTATTGGAGTGGCCATCACAAAGCCCTGACCTCAATCCTATAGAAAATTTGTGGCAGAACTGAAAATGCGTGTGCGAGCAAGGAGGCCTACAAACCTGACTCAGTTACACCAGCTCTGTCAGGAGGAAGGGGCCAAAATTCCCCCAACTTATTGTGGGAAGCTTGTGGAAAGCTACCCAAAACGTTTGACCCAAGTTAAACATTTTAAAGGCAAAGCTACCAAATACTAATTGAGTATATGTAAACTTCTGACCCACATTCTTAAAATAAAGTGGTGATCCTAACTGACCAAAGACTGGGAACTTTTACTAGGATTAATTGTCAGGAATTGTGAAAAACTGAGTTTAAATGCATTTGGCTAATGTATATGTAAACTTCCAAATTCAACTGTAGATTGACTCATTCTAGATAGTTGTAGAGGACGACTTCTCAGGGATAGGCGTCCCGTCAATGGGACAGTTGTAAATCATGCAGTGCCTTGTGTCA